>NC_136907.1:57668583-57706083 GCF_949606895.1 Notothenia rossii | reverse complement strand
CAAATTATTTGGTGACGTGACCTGAAAATAAAGTCACTTCAACAGCAGATTCAAAAGACAAACTAAGGACAACTTTCTTGAAAACAGGAAATGGCACAATGAGATATAATGGCAAAAAACTAAAATGTGTTCATGGGGCAAATCCATTAGTCACTACAACACACTGCACACACACCAACAACACAGATGCAAAGAACTGCCGCAGCTTTCCTCCGCCCTTTAGTGAGGCACTAACGAGGGATTGGTAGCACCTGGGAGAGGCAAAGGAGAGAGAGAGACCTCAGGACTTAACAAAAGTATTCGGCCCAGGTTTACTGAATCAGTCTTGTCAAAATATGTGGGAATTGCTAGCTCAAGTGTAAATATAGTGTCTATCTTTTTGTTTTTTTGTAAATGTTTCATGGATTGTCAATTGTGTGTGCGTCAATTTGTCTCCAGGTTACACCCACCCGTTACTTTGCAAGTTTGACTTCTGAGCAAGGAATGACATGCATCTTCTGCCTCCATGGGGCTCATAGAGCAATCGTGTTTCCCTTAATTTGTAAAAGGTGGTCCGATTTAGAGTAAAATAGACGACAAGCAGGGTATGCTTTAGGGCGGGCTAGTTTGTTTTTGTACTTTGCTCCATGCTATTGTGTCAGTTCTAGTTGCAAAAAACAAGATGGTAAATGGACTGTACTTATATAGTGCTTTATCCAGTCTTTAAGACCCCTCAAAGCGCTTTACATACTACATGTCATTCACCCATTCACACAGAGCAGTGTACCTTACTCTATAGGACCTAACATACATACACATTCACACACCGTTGGCCATGCCATCGGGAGCAACTCAGGGTTAAGTATCTTGCCCAAGGATACATCGACATGTTGACTGCATGGGCTGGGATCGAACCCACAACCTTCTGGTTGAAAGACGACCGCACTCCCTCGCAGCCACAGTCGATGGTGAAGGCCAAAAGCCCAAACAATGACTACGTTGACTTCTTATACAGTCAATGCATTTAATCTAGCATAGAAAACTGACCAATTACATATATATTAAGACAAAAGGTATTAGACTATCATGTCACAGAACACCATTTATTTATCACAAATACAGATTTTAAATCTGTGTGGGAATCAAACATCAGAAGTTTAAAACAGCCCAGTTCCGATTAAGGATAACATTGTGATACTAGAAAGCGCAGCTCTAGGAACAGGATGATGGGTTATTTCTGATAAATCCAATTACTCTCCTGCTAACAGTCTTAACAGTTGAGAAAGTAAAGTTCAGATTAGGAGTGTTGGCAGCATTTTTACTGTGAAGCTAAATCTGATTTTTCCAACCCGTACATCATTTTTCACAAACACATTGGGGTCAATCTTTTTATGACGATCTAATCATGGAGTAAGTGCCTTTGATTGTTCCTTCTTAAGGCGCTCTGAAGAGATTAGTGCTGTGTCGTGACGAGATTCTCCAATATAACACCAGTCATTAAACAACTAGAGCAGACGTTGGTCAAAGAGAACTTTAAATAATTAATTAACCTCCTTAAAAGTTCAATTGAAGGGTAGAACGGTACAATGTGTTTCTGGAAAGGAAGGATTTGACCACGAGAGATTAGTGTTTGTGTACCTGATGTTGGCTCGGTGTGGACTCAAACACTGAGACTGTGTCCTCGTGGCAAACCCTTGCATAAGGCAGTTGTCACGAATCAGTCTAACAGTCTGAGTTCTTGACCATGGGAAATAGATTTATTTCCGAGCACCCCTTTATTGGGATCCTCAACTACCATACATAATTATATTTTCGGCTTTTTTCTACAGCCCCTAAGCAGCCACAAAATCCGTTATTGAATGTTTACATTTTTTTAATAGAATTGGGATTTTTGAATTTGAATGACCTGATAGTCATGATGTGTATACATTGGACACTTGAATGATGACCATATTCTATGAATCGGTGGTAACCTTTTGAAAGTGGGGAATTCAAACCACATACATTTCGATTAAATGGTTTCAATGCAGAGATTAGATAAGATAAGATTTCACAATTGATTATTTACTTGTCAATTCAAGTCAAATAAGTAATGCTTGACTCCATATACATGCAGCATACTTGCTTTCTTTTTAATTTACTTCATTTCATTCTATTATGTTATGCATTTTATTCTTACTGTAGAGTCCAAAAAGTTTTTTCCCAAAAATGTAAGTCCTATTGATTTGAAGGAATGGCATTGCATTCTTAAAAATGTATGTCTTAGGGTTCAGGGTGATCCCAGTCCTTTCACTGGTCGTTAAATCCAATTTAAGCTGGCGGTGTTAAGTGCAACTGAAGAAGAAACAAGAGAGGGGGATGGGTAGGACTTGCCTGACCCCTTGTACTGATGATAGTAATTCTCTAATGAGGATATTTAGTTCAGAACGAACCATATCAGAATCAGAATCAGAAACAGGCTTATTGCCATGTAGGTTCGCACATACTAGGAATTTGACTTGATGTCATGGTGCATAAATAAAGAATATGAACGTTGCTGTAAACATTAGCATGAATGTTCAGGGATTTGTAGCATTAACTTTGCATATTCTTAGTTGTTTTAAACTTCCTCAGATTGTTCCCTGTGTAAAACAGATAGTAAGAAAGAGGATTTACAAAATTAAAAAAACATTCCCTCTGTGCATGTACCGTCTATGTTCCACTTTATTGTATTTCTACAGAAAAAATTGAAACTGTCTTGTCAAAGGGAGGGGAACACAAGAGATCAGATAGAGCAAGAGAGAGAGAGCGACTAAAAGGATTATCATGCATTAGTTCAAGAGAATATCTCTGTCATCCCATTGCCAACCGTCGTCTAAGAAGGCTCAATGTTTCTCCACACGACTAATTGCTCTTCGTTGTGACTGTTTCCAACCAAGACACCTGCTCTTTTTTACTTACCAGTGGACTACTTGAAACTTCTCAACAAGACTGCAAGAATACAGGCTGCCTGTCTGGGTACTGAAGCCATGATTACAACCTTTGACGTACAAGGTTTTGGGTTCAATGCGAAGTGTCACATGGAAATGGACAGTGACTCTTCAACATCTTGTAACTTGTCGAAATTGTCATTTGCAAATACCGATCTTCATTGGTAATGAGTGACTACCTCAGATCAAGCATATGAACAAACCTTCGTTGATGACATTCTCTTGTGGAGTTCTAGATCTTCTTTAACTGGATGGTGTCCTGAGGAGATTTATCCGAAAATGTTGGAAGATTAGCATGAGTGAAGATCTTATGCCTCCCCTGTGATCTCCAGTGAACCCCTGTCTCTTGGAAAACCTGACGGAGATGGAAACAGTTGGAGGTCAATAGCCTGGCAGCAATCAATATTCTATCGGGTATGTTAAGACAACTACTTCATCAGGCCTATGGACATGAACTCTAGGTCGTCAGCCCTAGAATTTAAAGTGTGTTGGGGCTGGGTAGGTTTTAAATGGTGTTAATAACAGAGGAACTTAGTGAAGTTTCAAAGATTCGGGAGAATGGAGTTTCCGGAGGCATCAGACTTGGTGAGATTCCGTTCAGAACTGATAAAGGGGCTATGGATATACCTTCAATGTCCATCACCACTATTGACGAAATTGGGGAAGAGAGTGATGTGTCAGAAGAGGAATGTAACGAGGATCCTGAAGCGGATTTTACGCACAACTATTGGGAGGATGAGGATGAGGTCTACCAGGAGTTTGAGGAGTTGGACTTTGAGTCCCTCCCGGATCACTCGGACACACAAAGTGTTGCCTCAGACGATTCTTTCTATCCTCCAGACAGTCCATTTCAGACTGACCGCCCCCCGAGCCCTGCCAGCCCTGAGCCTATTTCATTCTATAAGGCCTGCTGCAACAACAACTCCATCATAGTCAAGATTATGATCAGACAAGGAGTGACCGAAGAGGAAGTGAAAGAGACAGATCATAACAAAAGAGTAGGTCTTTGGGTATCAATGCATTTTAATGAAAAACTTGGTTTTCATGCATTTCTGGCTTCTGTTGTTTCAATTATATACATTACATGTCATTTGTTAGACGCTTTTATCCAAAGCAACTTACATACATTCAGTACTGTGGGCAATCCCCACAGGAGCAATTTGGGGTGAAGTGTCTTGCCTAGGGACACAATGACATGCTGACTGCAGTGGGACTCAAAGTTGCTACCCTCTGATTTGAAGTCCTGCACACTATCCACTGAGCCACAGCCTAACAGGCAGAAATGGGTTTCCATTCATTTTCTAATATCATAGGGTTTAGGGGAATACTATGTAGTTCAATTGTAATAGTCTGCACAGTCACTTATAATAACTTATAATACAAGTTTCGGCAGACTATACGGCAACTAAAATAGATTACACAACTTAATCAAGATATGAATCAGCCAGATGATTTTCATACCATAATAATGGTCAAATCCTGAAGAAGGCTTCAGAGCAGTTGGTTAAGCTTCGGATGACAGATTGGTAGTTTAAAGTACGGAAAGGAATGACATTGTAGAGAAGCGGTTTGCCGTTAGGGCTCAGATTCTAAAGGGCTTGCTAAGAGATTGATCTGAGCTACTGCATGTTTACACAGCTGGAGAGAAGGATTGCCCTGGAGAACTGTCACAGAATTGTCTTTCAGAAAACCTTGAAGTTTGTCAACACAGCATTATGCTGACATAAGACATGATTAACGAGGTGAGATAAATGCTATTGGCATATTGAGCTAAACGCTAACTTCATCATGATCAAGCTTGTTGTGGGTATGAAGACCTTAATCAGCATTGCCCTTTTACCTAATTTTACCAACCAACTGTCCTGTGAGTGACTTGTTGTCAATGTTGGGAAACTTTCAATTGATTCAGATCCCTGTTGAGTCAATCCACTCACTGTTTGTAGTGTGATTCAACAAAAGACCTTAACACAAAAGGATCTGTAGATAACCGTAAAACCGTGTGATATCTTTAATATTTGTTATGATATATTAGAACCAGGCTGACTATGCTAACCTTCTACTTTGTATCAGTCTTGGGGTTCACCTACAAACTTGAACACATTCATGTTTTTCATCATTTTAAACTCCTAACTTATTTGTCACCCTAAGGATAAAGCTTGAATAAAATGTCCTTGTATTCCGCCTTGAAATTATGTTATTGTCATATCCTACACAGGTATAATATGTCAAACAACTCTATAGCTGTATTTTATGAGGTTCTTCATTAACACCCAGAAGGCATCATTTATTGTTATTCTTTGTTTGCAATTCAGAGATGCCACAGTTATTCTCCCTTTAAAGGATAGTTTGGTTTTGCAAAGACAAAGCGGTTATATCCGTCCATGCTCTCTTCAAAGCCAACATACCCCTTTATAAAAGAACATTTCATTTGACCTCGCAAAAGATGGGAGATGCTGGTCTATTCGTTTTTTATTGAGATTAAGGATGAAGGACTTGACCGAAAACCAAAAAATGGCACAGACTGGTTGCTCAATACTCCGCTATCCAGTTTCTAGAAGCATGGAAATGCAACCCTTGAGGCCTTTGTTTATATGTGTTTTCTGTGAAAATGCTACTGACACTAACTCTGATTTTATAGCTGTTATCCTTTTAAATAAGAGCTAACCAGATAGTAGCCATTTTGGAAATCTTTTGCTCAGCAAGTGACCACTCCAGTTGGAAACCCATGTTTACCCAGACATAACAGTATTTTATAGACTCACAATCTGTCTTTTTCACACTGAAAAAAGCCTTCTACTTTGCTTTTAGGCAGCTTGACTGCTGTTCTTAGTTATTTGAATGAAAATCACTAAAATGATTTGGTCTTGGAAACATGGCGATAAACCATAAATAAGCTATCCTTAAGCCCCAGGAAACCAATTTGAAGTTAAACAAATCATAGACATAGAGAGAAGAAGAGACTCAAGCACTCTTTTTTGTTCATTTCAGTCTGGTCTGATTGTTGCGTGCTACCATGGCTACGTGGAAATTGTCATCGCCCTGTCCCAGTGCCCCTATCTGGACATTAACTGGCAGGACAACGAGGGCAACACCGCTCTCATTACTGCAGCACAAGCAGGTAAACACACCTCTTTAGAATTCTTAAAATGCCTTTCACAATGTGGGAACGCCGACACAGGTCTTTTAACTATTTTAGCCTGATTAGACCAACATATACTGTGTTGACATACACAGACTGAACTTAATCAAGAGCTTCTGCCCTGTCAAGTTAAAAAACGTAGAGTTCGACAAGAATATTGATACTACTAACATTTCTGAACGAGACTTAGAAGCTACCAATAAGTAAGTGGTTAATTTTGTCACCATCAAGGAATTGATCATCCTCCCTATGTTCAGATGCGTTCTGTGATCTATTCCCCAACTTTAGAGTGGAACAATTGATACTGTAGCAAATTTAGTCCAAATTGGGTAAGAAAGGGTCCAAAATAAAGCACAGATCATATTATGAGGTCCGTTGCTTTCAACTGCAATAATCACAGTTTTTTTCTGCCAATAAAAAGTACCACGGTAAGTAATTTCATAGTGATGCAGCCATATGTATCAGACACAGCGGCCCGGAGTCTCATCTGCTAATGATGATGAATGGCTCTTTGTGTCCTGTGATGAATAGCTGCAGACTCCTCTTCATTTTCTGCTTCATTAAAAGAAGTATTGATCTTCCTTCATGAAAAAGTACTCTGCAACACCTCAGGGGAACAGGTGACCAAGACTGTGGGCCCAGGCTGCAGTGGAGTGGTCAAATACATATGAGGAGAAAAGCTTTTTTTTCCTGAAAGCCTTCAAAAACGGTAGAAAGTGTCCAGACGTATAATGGTAATAAATCCAGGTCCTCAGATGTGAACTCCCAGTATCAAGAGGCCTGGAATTTCATCATTTTATGGGCAAGGCCACTGGTTTTTGTAAGGGAAGATTCACAAATCCATCAAATAAAACTATTATTTTTAATACATGGATATCATTTTAAGACTTAAAGGTCCCATGCCATGCTTTTCCGGTTATTACCCGTCCCCTTGTGTGTTATGAAAGGACAGTTTTGGGTGCATCCGCTCAACTGTGTTCTGTCAAAATACACTATAGCGTATTTTAAGTTAAGAGGAGAGACACTCATGGGACAGTTCTTAAACGTGCTGTGTTGTGTCTGGTTGAATCAAAAGCATTATCTGGACCGTGTCACAAAAAGGTTATATAAGGTCATATAGTATGCCATAAAAATGTCATTCAAAAGTCATACATAATGGCACAGTTAACACATTTTTGTTATAGTATATTATATAATTTATAATATATATAGTATGTCATAGAATAATTTTTACTAGGCAATTTTCTGTAAAAACATACATTGTAGCTTCACATGTGTATCAAAGATATTTGTGAGGGGTCTAATGAATGTGATGAACGAATATGATTAGTAGCCTTTACGCAAGTATACTGAAACATGACGGCTAGCCTACCACTAGGTGCTCCTCCCTTACAGAAGGGAATTTAGCTATAGTGAAACGTCACACATGGACACATACAAAACCTTTTCCTGGAAAGTTGTTATAATGACTGAAAAAATAAGTGAAAAGGTAGAAATGTAGAAAATGTGGGTGATACATCAGAATAATAGTTGCCATTGCAAAGCTGTGTAACACAAGTCTGTGTTTCTCTCCTGGTCTGCAGGTTATTGGTACATCGCAAACTACCTGCTCAATTACTTTCCAGGGATGGACATGGAGAGGAGGAACTGTCACGGTTTCACAGCGCTGATGAAGGCTGCCATGCAGGGCCGGGCCGAGTGTGTCAGGACTCTCATGCTGTCTGGTAGAGCACACACTATGATCTATAATCTTAGCCAATGGAAGGCCACACCGTTTATAGCACAGCTCTACTCCCAGATTCTCCCTTGCACTGAGCAGTTGTATATCTCCTTATGTTTCCAGGAGGCGATATTCAGGCTCGGGACAATGGCCGCCAGTTGACACCCAGGGAGTGGGCTCTCTTCACTGGTCGATATGAGACGGCCTATCTGATGCAACGGCTGATAGCAAGGCCCTGTGCTGAGCAGTTCTGTGACTCCTTCTCTCTGGAGTGGCCCATGTTGGAGGTCAATAAATCCATCATGACTACACTCTTACTATTGAATGCGCCTCATAATGCCTTAAACTGATGATTCCTGTAACGTTTGATCTTGTGCAGGAGCGGGCGGCCCAGTCCGAGGAGCCGAAGTCCTGCAAGAAGCGGTTGATGGACTTATTTTCGTGCTGCCCTTATAGGTTTTACATTAATAATAAGGTAGACCCTGTCGATGATGGAGTTTTTGAGCACATGGTCCAGGTCACCACGAGCATCTGCTCTCCGTTCATGGCCACAGCTTGTCGCACAGTGTGTCCAGGCAGCCCCCCGTGTCTCGGGAAGCGTCGTCAGGACGTGCAGGAGATCCTGCGGAAGCAACGGGTTTCTGAGCTGAAGTACATGGGCCCGGAACGATTGAACAACTACAAGAGATTTTTCCAGAATTCCAAGGTCCTTCTTATTCCCAAAGTGCTGGATCGGAGGGCCAGCCTGCAGCCTCTGCTAAATGACGTGGCCACGTTGGCCATGAGGCGAGCGAGCCTCCTGCCTCTGCATCTGCTGAGGAGGAACAGTGTGCGGCCAGGCACGGTGGTGCCAAAATTGAGGCTTTGCAAAGCGCCGTCTTCAAGCTACTTACCCGAAATACTCAAACGGAGAAGGAACAACAACCAGCTACAGATCCCCAAGTGGAACTACAAGATGAAGAGAATAGAGAGGAGGCAGGAGGAGGAGAGGCAAAAAATGTTACCTCAGATAAGGAGGAGATGAGGGAAATGGGAGTACTGGTGTCTTTTTCAAAAACCCTGACAACACTTTACGCAGTTCTAGGAAAACCAATGAAGAAAGGATTCCGTTGATGTAAATACAACTGAAAAGGTTCAATATGGTTTTCTCGCCATTGTTGGAGTTGTTGCCTTGTTTCCTATTTAGTCCAAATTATGTATTTGTGAGGCATTATGAACATTTACAGGACAACTGTAGTTGTTGAAGTGAACTTTGACAGGAAAACATTGCCAGAGAGACATTTTAAGAGGGGGGAAATGGGGCTTGAAAAGTCAGGAAGGTGACAACAAGTCGTGGGATTTTACAGGTTGGAGAGAATAGCTCCGACACGGCCAAATGAAGATTGGTGGCTGGCTGTGACAGCAGATTGTCACAGGAAGGGATCAGCGAGCCTGCGGGAATAAGCCAAGAAGTCATTTTGCACTGATACATATACAACAGGTATTTGTGAGCGGCATTTGACAGCCGAGCTGAGGAGCCAGCTCACACAGGCTTTGTTACGGCTTTGTGGAGAAGTGGGGAGGCAGAGCCAAAAATAAACAGCTTAGTGCTAGACTGTGACTTATTGACTTCCAAAATAATCACAAGATAGTCCTCAGCTACACTGGTACTGTGGGCATCTCCTGCTCTATGAGAAGTGGAGGTCCACTATATATTATTCATTATTGAATCCATGTGTATTTGAATTCTACAAAATACAAAGACATGTAATATAAGGCTACAAAATGTCAGTAAGCGAAGTGCATTACATATTTTGGTAAATATCTGTACCTTTTTTTGGGGTTTGTCATCCGTATCATCCATGGCATTTTTCCTAATTCATTGTCCATGGAGACTTAATAATGGTGACATGGCAACTTTCTGTTTTGAATTGATACTGTTGAAGGGTTGATCATTTTCTCTGGTATACTATATGAAATGCAAAATTGTAGTTTTTTTACGAGCTTACCAAAACCCTGGAGGCTAATAAATTCAATTTTTACCAATAAAAAAAAAACATCCCAATATCTGCAAGCGGAAATGTTTCGAGGCTACCCAACTGAAAAGTAACTTTCTGCCTCACTTTCCAAACTGCAATTGGCGCAATCTAGCCCCAAACCCATTTTCAACAACAATTTAAAATGTCAAAACTCACAATCCTGGTATAGCTGTTCTTCATTTAGTTGTATTTCTACTCAGCTCTTTCTGTTTCAGATAATGAATTTGGTTCAACCTCCATATTATGTAGTTGATTAGTTGTTTGATATCATTGCAACTCATGCTCTAATAAGATAATGTAAATGTGTTACTGTCTTTCTTTAACAGCATAATACAGGAATATTTCACAATTTGAAAAATACTTTTCAATAAAAACAAATCTCTTAGTGACACTCCTATGTTAAAGATATAAAATGACTGTAAAACAATTTAGCTGCTTTAACTGTTTTGGTAGGAAAACTGTATAGAAAGTTCAAAGCAAACTGACAAAGACTCTGGAGGGAGTCACGTGTAGGATTACTGATTAACTACATTTGGAACTCATAGGTGTCATTTTGGTTGATGCCAACACAAGCTTAGCTTTTAGAATTAACTGTCCTAGGAACCATTAAATATGTTTGGCTGATCAAACACTGCAGATAGAACATCATTTACTTCCTTACCTCAGCAGGGATGATGTCCTGCAAGAAAAAGTAATTTACCTTAGATAAGGAAAAAAAGATGCTCACCAGCCTTCCCTCTTTTCTGGTGCTGTGACTTGACGCCTCATCCGTGCTTTGTTCTGCACTCCAACAGTGTATATGTAATGAAAAAGATTTGCGCTATCTTTTGGCTTTCAAAGATAAAAATCTGTGCCTGTGGTGTGGTGATCTATCTGCAGAGAGCCATGCAGAACAGGCCTCAGAGACTAAAATGGCCGCCACCCGACCATGTGGTGCAGTTTCTCGAATGACCACTAGAGAGCCCTCCTGACCCTTTATATAGATTTTCTCTTATGCCATTAAAACAATTGCTTAATCTTCTGTTTCTTCTGTTTTGAAGTACTGGAAAGCTTTCAGAGTCTGAGAGGCTGCACTAGAATCTCCAGACCATGTTCATACAATGTAATTATTCTCCCTTCAATATAATAATGGAGTATACAGAGCAATTTACTAAGACAATGTTCAAACCCAAAGCACCTAAATTAAAGGGCTGTAATACTGAAGCCAAGTCTCAAAGCATTTCTATTATCTTGGTCTTTTCTCTCAAATGTGTTCTGGTCTTTGGTCCTTGGAAAATGTAATTTAAAAAATGTTTTTGTTTTCCTTCCCTACCAAGCATCACTTGCTGGTCTTGTTGCACACTGGTATGGCTTTTCCGCTAACGACAGTGCAACAGGAAGCACAATTCTTCCATTCAGTCATTTACAAGTTCAAGGAAATTTCTTAATTTGTGTAGTTTTATGCAGAAATTCATCTTGCAACATTAGTTCAAATTGGGAAATAATGTACATTTTACCTTCTTGCTCCTGTCACATTTCACATTTCTTGATTCACGTTTTGTTCTCTGGCCCATTTGAATCTTTTTCTCTTCTTGGCCCAAACATTTGTATCTTCCTAGAACTTCAGCTCCATTTGAAGATAAGTGACTGTAAAATTAAAGCAATATCATTTTCCTTGAGACGGGTGAGTTGTTTAGCAAGTTTCAGGTCTTAGTAAATGTGCATATTGGACTAAGAAGAGGAATGCAAAGGCTGCAAAAATAATTTCAAATAGTTTGTGCCATGCTTTAGGAATATTGCATACTTTACATCCCTACATTATGCATATTTAATGATGAAACATAGAGCACCAGAAATACTTTTTTAAAAACACGCACAACATAACCGTATAGACTCTTCTTGGCAACAGAACAAACAACTCCCAGAATCAGAGGTTCTTCGATGGTCCGTTTATATTTTTTGGAGCAGTTGCAATCTGTTTGAGGCAATAGAAAGATTCACAATTCTCTTTTTAAAACACGTTTGGTCTAGCAACAAAAAGGTTACCAACGTTATATCTCCATACAGGTCTTACTTAGGTTCTTCTGCCTAAGGATCACAAGGACATACATAACATTGTCAGTTTCCAGATGCTTACTCACAAGCACAATACATCTGTTCATCCAGTGTTTTTGTGGGGGACTGTTGCATTATGAGTTATTTTTCAAGCATCAGAAGATGACCTCTATGATTTCTAAAACGCAGTGGGTAGGGAGAACCAGGGTCTGTTGTCATGTATAACAATTTAGCCATTCTCACTTTAAAAAAATCACCATTTAGTTTTCAAATGTACCAACAACAAATACTCATGCACTCATGGGTTGACTTTTGCTATTTAGCATAATTAGACTAATTAATCAGAACTTTGTGTTTTCATGCATGGGAAATACAAGAATCAAACTCGTGACTGTTTCCTGTTTTTGGCCGATAACCAATGGTTCTCAAGGGGAACATACATTTTGTGCACAGTTAAAATACAGACATGTTGGAAATACTTGTACGTAGCACCTTTTCGGACTGCTTCAGTGACAACGTGGATCCCTGGGCCCTGGTCTACTCTACTCCACATAGCAACAACATTACTACACAAAGTCGACAATTTAGTGTGTTGACCAGGAAATAAAAAATGTGAACAAAATTCCTACATGTAGATGTTTTTTTTTTCTTTTTACAAGTATTTTTTCCATAATGTTGCTGCTATAAGTGACATCCACATCTGCACATAAAAAGTATATATTTATATTTATATAATATATATCCGTACTCTATTAACAGTTTTGTCTACCATGAAGTTAGAATTGCCACCCATCTCTCAGAAAAGTTTTTTTTTTGTACTTCAAACATTGATTATTTTACAACACAGAAATCAACTAATTTTGTACAACTTTGGGGGAAGCCTAGCTCCGCCCCCGTCACAGTCCCTCCGTGATCTTCTTTTTTTGTCGTTTTTTTCTTCTTTTTATGTTTTCTCTCCAGTCCTGGTGCAGTTAGGCAGGTTTCATCCCAGTAAAACACAGTTTAGAAAAACCAAAGCATTTACAAACTGGCATTGTTAGAACCGCAAGGACGTTAAGCTGAACTTGGACCCTTTAACACGCCCCTAACCTTCCCCCTTCTACAGATGAGGGGAAGCAACCCTTGTTTGGCACGGTTATATACACAATGAGCACAGTTCACTCAAAGGAGGCGCTCATGGGAACAAAACGAGGATTTAGGGGGTGAAAATGTGACGAGATAGCCACCAATAAACGAAAGCTAGCCTAAAATAATGTGAGTATTGTCACAGAAAAAGCTGCTTAAATGTTAAAGGTCAGTAATAACGTGAAATCCATCCATAGGGCAGTTAAAAGAGCACCATGACCTATCAGAATTGATGCCTTAATACCCATTCATATCCAATATTTTACATGTTGACATCTGTCAGTTGCTGTGATATGAATTATGGGAGTGCAGATATTGTGTGTGTATTTTTCTTTCGTTTTTTGGGGGGAGAGTTATTGAGGAAGTGAAGGTTGACCAAATGGCGAAAGGCCTGACATGACACAGAAAATAGTGCAATGTACAGTACGCAATGCATCTCCGTAAATGTACAGTGTACGTCAAATACTATACAACCAGAATTAAAAAAGTAGAAACACAACAAAAGAAAATTAAAAACCTGTTACAAATGACAAAGTCCTGAGGCGTTCTTCGCCCAGAGGAGGATACATCACACCGAAGCCATAGAGAAACAAAGGTGTGTGTGACAGACGTCCTACATGTCTTACAGCTCTGCTTCTTGTGCTTCACATTACTAAAAGCCATGACGCTATAACACATATATACAGCTTTCTCCTGGGTATCTTTCACACGTTCCATTCACAATCCAAAAACGTCCATTCTTGAGTCCACTGATTCATTTTTTTTCTTCCATTGTCCTTCTTCTCCTCCACATATTCCCCACTTCTTCCTTCTCTCTCTCTCTCTCTCTCTCTCTCTCTCTCTCTCTTCCCCCATATCCATCTCTCTTACATTCTGTATCAAGAGGCCTTAGGTGCAGGAGGCCTTTCTGTCTGCTGAACCTTCTAGCAGTAGTTGATCGCAAACTAAACACAGAAAGAAAATGTGTCTGTCAGTTTTGTTGGTGGTGTACATGCACATGCATGGCCGCTCCTCCGTTTTGCTTCTGGTCCTCCTTTGTCCACTTCCCCTCCTCCCTCAGATGTCTCTGAAAGGACTCTCAGTTTTTCACTTTTCCTGCTCTCCATCCTCCCCTTCTGTTGTCCTGCTATCTATGATGCTACTCAGGAACCACAGGGGAGGATGGGGATGGAGGGAAACTGTCCTCTGATCTTCTCCTCCTCTATTTAAACCCCCCCACTTCACCATCCATCCTCTCCTCCTAACCCTCCACCCTCATCTCCCCTTAGACCCAGGAGTCTGGTGAGGCCGGATAGTGGCTGGTCTCATAGTTGAGCTCGCTGTAGGGCCGCGAGGCGGAGTAGAAGTCTACATAGTTGCCGGTGGACTTGAGGCCCTGCAGGTGCATGTTGAGGTCACCCTGGGGAGGGCGCCCTCCCGCGAGGACCTGGTTCTCGTAGAAGGCCTGGTCCTCGTAGTTGACACCATCGGGTGGGGGAGGGTTTTGGAATGGAGGGTAGGGCTCTGAAGGCAGGCCTTGAGAAGAGATCTGTCAAAAGAAAAAGGCAAAGATCATCAGTGACAGAACAGCTCTGATACAGATTAGGGTTGGGAGAAATCTTATGAAACTGGCAATTTATTTTTTCTCCAAATAGACCCTAATTTCACAGAGTTAGGTGTGAAAATATCACTTTCTCCCTGAGCGCAGTTTTTAATCGCTTTTTGGGTACAGACTATCATTCAACACAAAAGAAAAAAAAAAGAAAAAATGGCGACGGCCAAGTAAGATCTCCAAAAGCTGATGAATTTATCCAATCGACCAACGCTAAAGGCTTGGTCCAAACCATCATGACATGAGGATATGGACAAGACTTCTAAACTGACCATACTTTCTGAAAATTCTGAGTGGTTGAAAATAATGCACCCAAATAATTAAGATTTATAAATCCGAAAACAGGTTGATATGTATCAATTACATATTGCTAGGTAGCATGACACAATCAATTCCAATGATTAATGGCAGCTAATGACAGACAAAAGTCTAAACCAGACAAAGGTGCTTGTACCCACGTCTTTTGAACTTGCCCCTACTTAAGCTACTGGTGTTGCTGAAGATTTGAGACCCAAACTTCACCCAAAGCTGATATTGCACACATCCCGGAACAAACTATTATCTCAAATTGGATAAGCATTGCTTTGAGAATGCCCAGTCATACATTTAGAGATAAAACCTGCATCAGATATGTCTGCCAGAGGGGGATGGGCAATATAAAAGGCTTTTAGAACAATTGGCAACAATTCAGAATCAAATGCAAAACCTTGGGAGCAATTTTCTATAGTATTCATAAAACCCATATGGGACTCTTTAAACATTTATAGTTTATATTCATAGTTCTTAGTATTTAAAGTTGTAGTACCTGATTGTACTTCAGGTCATCGGTAGGCGACACATATGCTCCTCTGTGCAGCGTGGACGACCCACCGGGGATTTGACCTGCAGGGACAGAGAAGATGAGGACTTCAGAGGGATGCTTGCTCCGAAACTGATTCAGGAGCGTTTTTTAAATTAAGAATAAGAAGCAAAATGACAATGAATGATGATGATGATGATGATGATGATGATGATGATGATGATGATGATGATGATGATGATGATGATGATGATGATGATGATGATGATGATGATGATGATGATGATTAGGAATAACTAAGGGCTACTTTTTCCCCACATAACTACTGATAGGCTGAGAAACGTGCCAATATTGCACAATGAAATACCAAACCTTCTCTGAAAACCATGACAAAAAATGCATTAAATCATTGTATTAATCATAAATATCCCACTTGTAGACTTACAAACACTCCCTATAGTTTTCTGAATAAAGAGAAACACAATTCATATTCAGCTGTTGTTTTTCAGATAGTGAAGTCTGACCTTTAGTAAGCTCTATCTGGCTGTCTCAACAGCGTATTTCTAATTTGTTCAATTTCTTTCCGATTTACACTGATACATTACATTACATTACATTGCATTTAGCTGACGCTTTTATCCAAAGCGACTTACAATAATTGCGTTCGACCAACAAAGTACAAACTTGAAGAAAACAGAATCATATAAGTACATCAGGTTTCATAGAGCCAAGTGCTACTCAACTGGCTTTAGATAAGCCAGTCCTTTATTAGTATATAAGTGCTTTGTTAGTAATTCTATCGCTCGAAGTGGAGTCGAAAGAGATGAGTTTTCAGTCGTCGCCGGAAGATGAGTAAGCTTTCTGCTGTCCTGATGTCAATGGGGAGCTCATTCCACCATTTTGGAGCCAGGATAGCAAACCCACGTGTTTTTACTGATGGGAACTTGGGTCCCCCTCGGAGTGCCGGTGCAGCGAGCTGTTTGGCTGATGCAGAGCGGAGTGCACGTGCTGGGGTGTACGGTTTAACCATGTCCTGGATGTAGGAAGGGCCAGATCCATTCGCAGCATGGTACGCAAGTACCATTGTCTTGAAGTGGATTCTAGCAGTTACTGGAAGCCAGTGAAGGGAGCGGAGGAGCGGCGTGGTGTGGGAGAATTTAGGAAGGTTGAAGACCAGACGAGCCGCTGCATTCTGGATGAGCTGCAGAGGTCGGATGGCACATGCAGGTAGACCAGCCAGGAGGGAGTTGCAGTAGTCTAGGCGTGAGATGACGAAAGCCTGGACCAGAACCTGCATCGCTTTCTGGGTCAGCTGGGGAAGTATCCTCCTGATGTTGTAAAGCGTGTATCTGTAGCAGCGGGTTGTAGCAGCTATATTTGCAGTGAAGGACAGTTTGTTATCTAGGGTCACACCCAGATTCCTTGCAGTCTGGGTCGGGGAAACAATCGAGGTGCCGATGTTGATTATTAGGTCAAGAGTGGGACAATCTTTTCCCGGAAGGAATAGCAGTTCAGTCTTGTCAAGGTTGAGCTTGAGGTGGTGAGCAGACATCCACTGAGAGATGTCAGCTAGACAAGCAGAGATGCGTGCGACGACCTGGGTCTCTGAGCGGGGAAAGGACAGAATTAATTGTGTGTCGTCAGCGTAGCAGTGGTATGAAAAACCATGCGGGCTAATGACAGATCCGAGCGAGTTTGTATACAAGGAGAAGAGGAGGGGACCAAGGACAGAGCCCTGAGGGACCCCTGTAGTTAATTGACAAGGGTCGGACTCGGACCCTCTCCAAGTTACCCTGTAGGTGCGGTCTTTGAGGTATGAGGTGAGGAGGGATAGTGCAGAGCCTGAAACTCCAAGTTCTTGGAGAGTGCGAAGGAGGATCTGATGATTCACTGTGTCGAATGCAGCAGACAGGTCCAAAAGGATGATGACAGAGGAGAGGGAGTTTGCTTAAGCCGTGTGCAGTTTCTCAGTGACAGCAAGGAAGGCAGTTTCTGCTGATACATTGTAGAATGTGTTATTGTTATGTGTACACACAGTGTATGAGTAGAGTGTGTTATTGATTTTTCCATTCAACACTTTGCAAGAAATAACAACCAATATGTTAAAGTGTTCCTTAAATATTATAAAATGTCACACTAACATGTGAGAGTTTTTTTGTGTCAGACATGCATTATGGAGTTCTTACCCATCATGGCGTCCTTCCGGGATGTGTGCTCGCCCTTGTTGCCATGGTAACTAGCATTGCCAGTCGATTCGTAGTCTGCCTTCCTCTCCTTCAATGCCATCATCTCTCTTGGGGAAGTAGGGGCGCTCGCTACACAAAACACCACACACAAACACACGGGGGATATCTTTAACCTTCAATCCATCATGAACACATTATCAACGCACTTGACGCCAGAGTCCCTTCACAGCAGAAAGGCCAGAGTGATTTGTACTTTACAAAGCATCTCAGGTTCTTGTATTTACCTCCACAAAGGCACAGCACTCTTTGTGTATTATTTCCTGTAAACATCACCCTGATATGAATCATCAACGGGGGCACTGGTTGTGGTTTGTGTTGTTACTCTGTGGTTACCAAAGCACTCTTCACAAGTCTGGCTTCTTGACCGGGGTGGGATTTTATGAGAGGTAAATATTGAGTCATCCCCCTCCTTGAATCTGATTTACTCTTGCTTCTCTTTTTTTGTCTGTGTGGCTGCAGGCCACTCTTTCTCCACCAGTATTTACAACAAGTACATATTACCATCTAAGTATCCCACTGACCCATTCATCTCTGTCTTGGCATGATTTACCTAAAAATCCAGAAGAAAAAAGAGGATAATAAATGTCGGACAGGGGGTGCAGTGTGAAAGATAATGAGTAAGATCTGGTTAGCCATGTTGGAGGAAACCTGGCTATGATTCAGTGCTATATGTATAGTGTTCGCTATTATACTCAAATCATTATCAACAGCCTTTCACAAAGAAGCTGCTGGCTATGGTGCAGCCGGCCGGCCTGTTTTGTGTGGATGCATCAGTGTCTTTGTCTCTTTTCAGTAAAACACATTTAGCATTGATCCATATACTCATTAATACTCTGCTAATATCACCAGTCTATTGTAATATCGGCACCTAGATGGCTAATCACCTTTGATGCTGTTGCAGTAAGCAACTGTTGTATGAATGTAACCATTTAAAAAGTGTATTTGTGTATGTTAGTCTAATGTACGCAGGCCGACAGGTGCAAAGGGCCCAAAACTATTTTAGAAACAAGAGAGACAAGAGAAACATTGTCAATTTCTCAATGCTGTGCATGTATCACAAGTTTGTGATAATGGTATAATTCTGAACTAAGAAACAACACATTTTTTTCAATGTAAGCTTCCGAATCTAAGTATTATCCAATTGCCACTAACAGTTGACAGTGTAATTCCAGTTCTGATGATTTTTCAAAGTGTGGTGCATTGAGAAATGGGGTATAATATTTTAATTATATTTCACTCATTTTCAATCATGAAAAATGTATTGTTTATTTTGGTTCGCTGGACATTGTTATTGTCCCAAAAGTCGGTTTTAGAAGCTTTAGGAACAAGCATAGAATACATCTCATGGGGTAAACACTGATTACATTGTATGTTGCAATTTTATAAGATTTAGTTAACATTAGAAGATGTTGTCATGAGTCCAAAAATGCAGAAGCCTGGAAAGCTTATATTAGTCAAACCTAAGTCTTGACAACTCAAGGGCAGAAAGTTTCTTTAGGAGACCGTGCAAGGATTTTATTTGACAGCAGAATAATTGGTCAGTGCCTGTTGTAGTGTGAAGGTGAAAGCAGATTTAAGCCAGTTTGAAGCAGTTTATTTGACTTGACTGTTGGAAAGATTGATAGAGGACAAAAGAGAAGACAAGAGAGTGAGGTGGTGGGTGGACTCACCTGATCGATTGTTTGGTGAAGTCCGTACAGGAGAGATGGACGGAGTACGAGAGGAAGAATAAGGTCGCTGTCTGTCTCTCTCTATCGTGGAGGAAGAGCCGACAAAATGGTACTGGGCATAGCCATCCTGAAGATGGAAGGAGAGGTTGCAAGAGGAGACGAAAAATATGAGTCTGTGTAAAAAAATAATGCATCTCCACAACTTAAAATTGTATCATCATAACTCGGCGTAAATAAAGCCAGAGCACACATTTAAACTTTACCTTTTTGTAGAGGCTGCGGAGGTCTCTGTATTGCCACATGCTGTTCAGGACTTGGGAAGCTGCTTTTACCACTTTAGGACTATATTTGGGAATTCAGCAGAGGAAAAAACACATACAGTATAAAGCTTGACTGTCCTTCATTTTTGTTTTGTGCAAACAGGAGCTATAAAAACATTAGAATGCAGAATAATAAAAACATAAAGTAAGGACACTAAACAAGTAAAGCATATCTCACTGCTATACTGTAACAATGAATGGATAAAGGTGCACAATGAAAAGGCATTTTTTTATGTCCTCAAATATGGCACTTAAATTGTACTGAGGCCAAATTGCATTGCTTGATTGAATGATTGGCCAATATTTCATTTTGTGTCCTCCAGGGTTTCACTCAGTTGACTAATGGCTGTGGGTTTAATTGGCTCATATGGCCTTATCAGAGCCTAACAAATTGAATGTATTTCTTCTTGTCATTTTGGGAAATGTTATTCTTTTATTTTCAGGTTTGGTTCTTCGAATATTAACATAAATTGGTTTTATCCTATGATTATTCACAGAGCGAGCGCAAACAAATTTGCCGTCTGCTATAGCCTACTGCACAACGGCAACACACGTCATATTTAGCCAAAGTTCGGTCCTCAACCAATTTAAAACATGTACATGTTTTAGTAGATAGAAATGTTTGTCAATTTCTGTCAGAGCAGATTTTAAAATATGCAGTAACTACAAAATGCAGCTAACTTGACAGCTAGCAAATAGCAAAGAAGCTATCAAATGAAAGATAGCTGGTGAGAAAGCAACATATAGCTTTAGTTAAAGCTATACCTACATATTTTTTCATAGCTGTTATCTGTAAATGAAAAGTATCACAGTAAATATCCAAAATGAGGCGGTAACTAAATCCTACAATGCCAGAGAGAAGAACCCAGCTAAACTGCCTCTAAAGTTAACTAGCTTACGGCCCGTCCACACACAGGCATGAAAAAAATCTTTCAAAGCTTCGCCCATTCACTTGAATGGGGTGACGTAGAAGATTTTTAATCTTCGCCGAACTGCATTGTGGGGAGCGGAGCATGGCTTTGCAAGCATTGTGAGCATCAAAAGTTGAGCAATGTTCAACTTTTGATGCTCCCAATGCTTGCGAAGCTGGCTTCAGCCAATCAAATCCCGTTTATGCAAATCCCGCCAGTGCAAGCGCTAGCCAATCAAACCGCGTGTACTGTATGCAGATACTGCTGCGGTCTTTTCCATATTAAAATGGAGGATAAATTAATCATCGCTGTAGGAAATGTCCCGGTCCTTTACGACTGCTCTCTGTTCACCTACCGGGACCTAAACCGGAGGAACCAGGCATGGAGGGAGGTGGCAGAGACAGTTGGTGAAACTGGTAGGTTTTCACCTGTTTGGGGAGTTTATATCCAGTTTACTTCGTTTTAACATTGAATGGATAGGCTTTGTATGCCGGGGGCGGGCGGGAGATTCCTGGGAGATTCCTGATTGGTTGTTGGTCGCCTTGGGCGCGTGAAATCGCCAAGCTTCAGACACGCCCAGCATCAAGATTTTTCAAGATTTTTTTCCTGCCTGTGTGTGGACGGGCCGTTAGAAGGCTAGATCTTAGTAGCTGACTTCTTGGTAGTTGACTAGTGGAATTAAGTTACCTTTAAATTAGCCTGTATTTGGGTTGTGTATGGGTATGAAGGTAAACAGACAGATACTAGCCATCTTTCTTTTAGACCTTATTTTCTGCGTTTTGCTCTAACTTTACTGACAACCTCCTCCTACCTCACCTTTCTTTCTTTGCTGCATGATCTCTCTGCCACGTTACCTTACAAACCTTTTCTATTCCACTGATTTGCCCAGTGGACTGATTACATTTTCTACGTTCCCCTTCTGCCATACGTATTGTATTTACATACATTTTTGTATTTACATTTATGTATTTTTGGGCTTTTGGTGAGGTAGTTATTCTCATTTGCTAAATTGACAGATGAAAATAATTCCCTTTGTTTTCTTTCTAATATCAGAATAAAACAGATTTTAATGCTGTTGCATCTTCTATCAATCTATAAGAAAACTGCCCCATGATGGTATTTCTTGTTCTTCTTCAGGCTAATCCTTTTCTCTTTCTTTACCCCCTTCCACCTGTCATCATCTTTCCATTCGGCTTACTTGTCTCCTTTGCTCCTGGCGACGCCAATGAGCTTCTCTATGCCGCCGGCGTCCCTCAGGGCCTTGGTGTTCTCCATGTTCTTGGTGATAACCTCATGCAGTGCGCAGCAGATAGCGGTTATGGTGTCATCGGACATGGTCTTTCCTGCCAGGACACTGCTGTTGCTGCTTCCTCCGCCTCCACTGCCGCTAGTGTTGTTGTTGTTG
The DNA here is from genome assembly GCF_949606895.1 of Notothenia rossii. Lineage (NCBI taxonomy): Eukaryota > Metazoa > Chordata > Actinopteri > Perciformes > Nototheniidae > Notothenia > Notothenia rossii. The sequence goes on along the minus strand of NC_136907.1, from coordinate 57,684,157 downwards.
CTGCCTCCGGGCAAACGGTGCACCAGGTCCCTCATGGCATATTTACCTGTGGGCACGGTGGGTAAGACAGGGTGAGTGGGGTTGAGGTAGAAACATTTAGGTTGAAGGATTTGTAGTTGGAGAGGAGTCGACAGGGTGGAAATGGGGATGAAAATACACTTTTTTGAGCATTTCTTATGCTATCTTTGACCAACATTGTAGTGTTTTTGGCAATACATTTTACTACAGAAAATAACAGATAAAAAGAATAGAAAAAGGGAAAGGACATTTCTCTGTCCCCCCTAAAAAAGGTTAGACGGCTCTCACTCCCGTCGGCTCTCTGCTTTCATTTTTTACTTAAAGGTCCCATGTCATGGCCATTTCCACTGATCATAATTCCATTGTTGAGGTCTACTAGAATACATTTATATTGTGCAATTTCCCAAAATCACTTTGGTTTCTCATACAGCATCTCTGTAAACTATGTGTATTCACTGAATTTCACTCTCTGCCTTTAACGGCTCGTTGTAGCTCCAATAGCTCCAGCCCCCACCCTCCCAGTGAGCACAGTGTGCTCTGATTGGACGGGACGTTGTGAATCGCGCTGAGCTCCGTGGAGGTGTGGTTTCCTTGTTTAGTGATAGCGAAACACAGCCAAACTCACCCTGAGCACACACAAAGTCACAGCCGAAGTGAAAACCAATAAGTGTGGCTTGATATTGTTTAAGAAAAAGGTTGATAAACGCTGTGAGAATGGGTCTGCACTGTCTGTTATCAGCCTGCAGCCAGGGAGGAGAGATCAGCAGAGCTGCATGCACTGAGTGTGTTTGTGAGGAAGTCCGTGGATTGGTCAATTTGGACCAATCAGCGGGGGCTTAACGTAACGGCTCCGCGGACGTAACGTAACGGCTCCACGGATTGGTCCATTTGGTTCCGGGTAACGCATGACATCATGAGTTACCCGGAAAATCAATGGACAGTGACGTATCTCCAACGAGGCGCTTTGGGGAGGTATTTTCTGTGTTAGAGTTTTACTCGCTACAGGGTGTACTTTGAGGGTTTTGACTCTGCAGACCGTTTACATGCATAAAAACCTTCATAACACACAAGGGGACGGATAATAACCGGAAAAGCATGACATGGGACCTTTAAAGCTATGGTAGCTTATCCAGCTAAGACTAAGACAATACCGCCTGGCTTTGGGGCTGTCAGACCATTACGACGACTTGACCACGTGATCTAACACCGACTGACTACATTTCCCATGACAGCTTAGTACTGCTGTCAGCCAATCTTGTCCACTCTGACCTTTGCACCTTACTCTGATTGGGTGATCTCCCTGGATGGGGGGGGTGGGGGCACGTCATTATCAACTGACAGTTCGCAATGCAACAGGGACATTTCTGAACCAAAGACAGGACATGTCTCTGAACAGAGTACACCAGTGCATTTTAAAGTGTAGTCTGTAGCATTCTTCAAGGGGGTTCATTATTTCAAATTCATGATATAAAATCAGATTATTTTTTACATTTTTTCTAATTTCTCAGATACTATTTCAACTTTTTTTAAGCTTAAATAGAGACACATTCTAATATTAGACCATGAGTTTGGATATATTCTGAAATACACTACAAATTAGCAGTGGGACTAAAGAATATTAATTAAGAATGCAAGGCAATGTAACATTTTTCCAAGTGACAAACATAAGGTGGTCCCGGTATGTTCTCTATCTTGTTCGGGGTCCTTTGCTGAAAAACAATTAAGAATCTCTGCACTATTATATGAAGCTAAAACAAGACCATTCGATATAAGCACACCATTTTAGCGATTAAAAAGCCCCCAATTCACTTCCAATAATAAGAAATTCATATAAACTGGGTTATGGTGCTATATCTTATTTGTGACATTGCAGCAATAAATCCAGTGTTGGCTCACAGCGGACGTATTTGTGGTGGCCCTATTGATAAACTACTGAAAGCTCTGAGAATGCAACTACACAATATGTCGCGTTGCTGGGTAATCTCATCATGTCAACACAATGAGTGAGAGCAGGAAAATGTTTCCCATCAAAATATACATTCTTGCCCTGTGTCACTGCGATATAAAATTGCCATTACAACCTTCATACACAGTACACATGAATGGCTGCAGTCACAAACTAGACCACACACACAGACAACCTCAGCTCAGAGCCTCAAGCATCAGACAGAGCAAGAGGAGGGAGGCATGCGGTTGTTGCTATGGGGACCAGCAGGAAGACAGTGTTCATTACAGACATCACTTGGTTTCAAAAGGAAAATTAAGCTTCAAACAATCAGTCAAAAGAAATTACCACTTGAATAGAGGCAATATGGGGGTACATTCAGAGAAATACTATACCATTTGTGACTTCAATTTTAAATATAAGACCATTCCTAACAGCAATAACCCTCTACACAATTGACATTTAACAGCAGCTTAAAATAAAAAAGACACTAAACACATCTACTTACATAAACGATCATCATATGCATTATTTAAGTGAGTGAATAGTTCTGCAAGTGGGTCAAGATAACTGCACTTGTTTTCAGTGCCATTATCTTCAATTCACTCAACTCCTGAATAAAGATGGCTTGCTTTGGAAATGTTGCATTCACCCAATAACAGACTATTTTCCATGTCACATTATTCCAGACTCTGTGTTTTCCCTTCACTCTGTCTATGCTGTGAATGGGCCACTCACCGATGAGCTCCTTGTTCCTGACGTCCAGAGCCATGTTTCTCAGCGCGGTGGCCACGGCACACACCACCCGGTCGTTGTCTATCCTCAGTAACTCCACCAGGATAGGGAGGCCCTTCTCCTTACGCACCGCAGCCCGGATATACACCGACCACTGGGTAGGAGAGAGGGAAGAGAGGGTTGGAGGTGGACGAAGAGAGGTTTGATATTTTTCCTTTTGTCTTCCCTTTTTGCTTATTTCTAGTGTACTTGGATTTGTTCTCTAGAATGAACGGTGTTGATGTTTTTAAATGTTTTTTTGTTAGGTACCCTTCCGTACCCTACAGTAGATGTGGGTTGGGTATGTCCTCAGTTTGAAGAAATAGACAGTAATCTGGCAATAACCAAAACAAACTAACACATTTGGGCAGCAACTTGTGTTTACCAAAAGGTTAAACTGTCGATGGAGACTGGTTTTAGGAGAGCACAGATAACGGCTTAAGTTACCTGTTGGAAAGTGATGTCTGACAGCAAGGTGCTGTGTTAAAAATAAGCTAAATATACAGACACTTAAACTGATATTGTTTAGGTGGCTAACTATGTGACAGACTGCAATCTACTCCTACGAAATATTAGATCTATCCCTTAAAGGGATAAAACCATATGATTGGCTGACAAATCCTCAACGTAATGTTCACTTACTTTGGACTTTCAGACTACTCGTTGCCTTCTTTAGAAAATGCAGTGCAGTGGTTTTGGAGAGGATTTACTTTTTACTCTGGAACACCCAAGGTGATACCCTTTATGCAAAACTGGTGGTACTGTATCCACTAGCATTTGCACTATGCATTCTTCAAGTGCAGGATTACTGTTAGAATCTGCCCAAAGCTTGATGAGCCAAAGGGTTGTATGTTAAGATACTGATTGTGATTTAACAATCAATGAGGTAAGAAAACAAACTTTGAAATCTAGTAGTAATCAAACACTCCCCTGTAATTTATGTCATTATCTGAATATTACTTTTTAAGGTCATAAATGTGTTGATTACAGAGGGTGATGTACCAAATGTTTACTCATAAAGGGCCAGTATATAAGGTGTGCTATCTCAAAGCACAAAATGGCCAGAATATGGGGGCTGTTGAAGAGATTTCAAATTGTTCAGAACACTTTGGCACTCAATGGCATTTCCCTAGACTTCTGCAGATGCCCTTTAGTATCACAGTGGTGTAGGCACAGTCCCTACCTTCCAGCTGCCAGCAGCCAGGTTCTGCAGAGCCCCAGCTGCTCCCTCCAGGGTGTCAGGGTTTGAGCACTCAGACAGCAGCGTGAGGTAGGGCTTCACGATCGTGGGGTGCCATAACATCTGGATGCCTTTCGGGGGCTCCGCCAAGTCTGGAAATGGGCCGACGCCATCCCACTACGGATGATGAGACAGTATTCAGAATAGAAAATAGAAAAATAATTTTAAATTCTCTGTGAGACGCAGGGTTTGACAATGCCAGCATGGACCCCATGGCAAGAACAGGGGATGAGAACGAGAGGGAAGATTTGCTCATTATAAACAATGATATGAATCGCGTAGCTTTCATCTAATGGCATTTAGTTTTTCTGTCTTCTCCCCTATTGAAATCTGAAATGTCCTCTGCTTTTTTTAAATGCATGCACTCAAATGCTGTACATAAAAAAAAAAAGCTGTGCCTGATAAGTAATTTGCAGCAAAAACTAAGGTGACACTTTATTTTGAATAGGTATATAATAGTTTACGTGAACATTTATGAACATACCTACCTGTTATAAGAATAATTTAGCTGAATTGAATGTGAACTAATAATATATAAATAAGTGACAAAATGTTGAAAGCGGACCATTCAAATAAATTGTTACCAAAAATAACCATTATTCGCTGCCCCACTTATTTTCTGAAATTAAAAAGGTCAGCACTAGCTATTCTTTCAAAACCTTACTAAAACAGGTAAAAGTGTGTGAGCATTATCAGCATAATGCACTTAAAGTCCTCATGGTGCAGATAAATGGTCTGTGTCAGTGTTGTACAAATATATAAGATGTTTTGGAAATTATGTTACTGTTGCTTTTTGGGGTTTTACCTTTCCTATAGTGTGTAATGCCGGTTTCTATGCATGTAAATGGTCTGCAAACGCTAAAATCCCAGCCCCCTCCCGCCCGAAATGCCACGATTGCACTCAGGTGACATCACTATGTAACACTTGCGATACTGTTGGCTAGCACTCCAGCACATTGTACGTGATAACGGGCTAAGCAGGGTGTCTAATGGTGCATTTACACTGCAGGCCTCGCTCTGCCTCGCTCGGTTGGTTAGGCCTTATTAGGTCCGGCTCACTTTAATGCTGCGCTCACATTACAGTTTAGGAACTGGGGTAGTTACTATAGTAACGCAGTGTAGGCGGGGCGATTGGCTTTTTGGCGGGCGGAGTGACGCTGCATACAGCTGCCGTGACGTCATCTTCAATGCGACACAACTCACAAAACACACAACAACAATGGAGGATGTGGAAGCCATCGTGTCCTTGCTTCTTGGTATGTGGTTTTTTCTTCTTAGGTTCACTGTTTCCAAAAATGCTGCAAGGTTCACTGTTTTCAAAAATGCTGCAAGCGTCCCTTAATATATGTGACACTAGGGATTAAGTCGCGCGACAATTGTGACGATTCACTCTGACCAATCAGCAGTCGTCACTAGTTTAGCATATTCCGCCCGGTTGTTGGCCTCGCTTGTTGGCCTCGATAGATTTAGTCGGGCCAGAAAAAAGGTCAAAAAGATGCCCCAGGCCAAAACTAGGCCAAGTGGAAGCGCAACCAAAAACGGGCCCCGCACGGCTCGGTACGCTTAAAACGAGCTCCACGCTGCAGTTTGAATGCGCCATAAGCTGTTGACCAATCACAACAGAGCCGGCCAGCTAACCCATCAGAGCCGAGTGGTCTCTGGCTTCAGACTGAGGGTGAAAAGAGGCAGTATGAGAAAAATAAAGAGCTTTTTGAACATTAAAGCATGTAAACAGTAGACATGTTTCTCTCAAAACAAAGAGGAACCCTTAATGCTTCAGTTTAACAGAAACCTTCTAAACCAACACATCTGGAGATGCACAGTTTTAACTCGACAAGGAGGGCAAAAAAAGCTGTGATAACAAAATATATTGGAGAAAAAAAGGAACAATATCTTTCACAGATTTTTTTAATAGAAGTATAGCAGAAAATGCAAATACTTAAGTAAAACACAAGTAATCTAAACTTCTACTTGAATAATCCACCAAGGCTTATATTGTCTGTTGTTGTTCCTTCTTTGTCTGAATCTGATTTGGAGATGTACCATAGTAAATATTAGGATGTTCTGTAGGCTTCTTACTGTCATTTTCTATCATCAATCCTCACATTTTATTTGTAGAAAACAAAATGTTCCTCCTTCCATCTGCAGTGAGGTAATCTCACACGACATCTGATAAGGCTCACTGCCAACAGACTGCACTGCTGTCTGCCTTCACTTCCCTTTTGTCTATGACCTTATTATTCCACTACTTCCTCTTCCCCCCTCTCTCCTATCTCATCCTTTTGTATCTTCTAGCCCCCCTGTTAACCCTAGCTTCCTTCAATCTCTCCTCTCTATATCTCCCCTCCCTACCGACGTATCCTTTCCTCCTCTCCTTACCCCTCATCTCCTCATCTCTCCTGTAATTACTCTACAGTTGATAGAGTTTCGCCCTCTCCAACAAGCTCCCCGATCGCTACTTCATGGTAATCACCCACAGCTGCACTGGAGTGGAGACAGACAGATAGAGGGAATGGATGGGGGGGAGGTTTTGATGTGTCCCTTTACAATCTGATCTCTGGTTAGTTGTAAGATCTCCCTGGTTCTGCCTTGATGTGAACAAATGTGTTAAGGGTTTACTTGGCAAATGTTAGTTAAAGGTCTAACATATTAAGTAAATCAAAAATGCCCTTTTTCTGTAATTTTTCTAAAAAAGGAAAGAGAGGGGAAAAACATGCAGGGCTAATGAGCAATTTACCCACCCTGTACCACCGGAAGTGTTGGGTTTTCAATCCCAGCAGCTTCAGTAGAAGTCTTAAAGACGTCTTCCACTCAATCAGAATGTGATGCTGATTGCTAATTAGCATGACAAGAGGGTTCGAGCCTGCTCCAAGGCAGCCGTTTTGTTTCTGCCAACTACACATCTAAAAAGAGCAATCATTTTTTATCTAACCGGAGAAAGAAACTCTTCCTGTTGGCAGCAGATGGACAGACCAAGGAAATCCAGAGCGAAATAGGAAAAAAATATAGTTTTTTGTCTGAAAAATTGGTAGTCAATGCATGGAAAGCTAAAATAGCTATTTTCTCAATGTTTGAAAACCGTATAGCATGTGTTGATGGGGTAGGGTTAGGGTTATATTGCATGGAAGCAGGGGGTGGAAACCTTCTACACTAAAGTGTGAAAGTACTCTTACAAATGAAAGTCCAGCATGAAAAATGTATCTTAAGTAAAAGTACGATTTATAAGTTTATGAAACATACTTAAAGTACTCACTATGCAGAATGGCCTGATTCACAATAAAATGTTGGGTACTACTGGAAAATACTTTTTATTTCCTAATAATGTGTTCATTCATTTAATGTTTGAGTTCGCAAAGGTGGAGCTATATTTTACAACTAAAAAAACTAAAATAAGTATACTTAAAACGTCATTTATAAGTTGGATTACAAATCTGAATCTTTAAAGTAATTGGGGAAAATACTCAAGATGGTGGTTATATTCCACCTCAACATAGGACAACACAAACTGTACAAAGACTATAAGATGCACATTAGTATCACATCATCAAACTCTTCTGTTGCTTTGAATCACGTTATATTAGATACGTGAACCTAAATAATTCAGGTGGTAGGTGAAGATCACGTGGAAAAACAAACTCAAACATCATGAATATCAAAGAAATCTGGTGCATTCATAAATATTCATCGTGTGAAGTGAACTAAGGTTGAACTGAGCAAATGTTACTGAACCAGAAACAGCAACGAGCTGCATTAAAAAAGGAAATACTGGATACTGAAACATATAATGGTAGGGTTATTGTCTTAGAAAAAACACATAAGATGACAACTTCTCTCTGTAAAGCTGTTATTTTGCCTTTTTGTTTAATTTTAATTATCCCGGTGTTGACATCTGACAGCGAGTAACCAAGCAATTTAGTCACGGCTTTAAATTAACAAGAGAAAATTCCTCATGAATTATGTACTCTGTATGTAAATGTAGATTTGTATGTGGGCATTACAATTCTATAAGGGAATGTATTAGTGTGATGTACGAGGGAAGATATAAGCAAGCAGCAGGATAATAGAGAGCCAAGAACTACAAAGACTTCAAAAAGACATTTTTACATCCCGTAAGAGAGGCAATAACTTTACACCACGTTTATTTAGGCACCAACACATAGTTCATTTCACTCCAGTTAGGAGTTTTCGCTATGAGTCATTGGTGTAAATAATGAGAGAATTAAGAGACTTCCTTAAACACTAACTGTGATGATATCACTAAAGGCAAAAGATAAGACTTATATGTACTTATAAAACATTTCTAATAATAATAATCTCTCTTTATTATTGTCCCCTTAATCATACTCACATTCATTTCATCTTTAACCTATGTTTTTCATCAAATAATGATAATCTTATGTGAATTAGAATTAAGGGAATTAGATTAAAATGACAGAATTGTTGGTCTTTTGCTCGAGATTGACTGAAGTGTTCAATATAAATTGTGTGTGTGTGTGTGTGTGTGTGTGTGTGTGTGTGTGTGTGTGTGTGTGTGTGTGTGTGTCCAGACACCGTCCATTAGCGTGCCTGGATACTCATTATAGGAATTATTAGACTTTTGATAGGCATTAAAACACGATGAATCCACCATATCAATATTATTCGCCACCATAATCTATCATACAACTGCATGGATTTGCACCCTGCCCCCCCAAAAACCCAACCTGAAGCGGCTCACCATTCTAAAGGATATGAAGTAAAGCTAATAAGCAGTTTTCCAGTAAGAAAATACTTAGAATTTCCATTTCCCCACCTGTTCATGTCCCTTCTTCTTCTTCTTTTTCTTGCCCCAGCATCCAGAGCTCTCTGCGTCCTTCCCGCCAGTGTCACACAGCAGCCCGTCGAGCTCCTCCGACCCCCCCTGCTGGCTGTGGGATGTCTCTGCAGCCAGACGGTACGACAAGTTCCTCAAGATGCACACACAGTTCTCCACGGTCTGTTGGTGGAAGGAGGGTGGAGAGAGAACAAGAGACATGAAGGAGGACAGATGGCAATCAGGACAAAACTGTAGTCATATTTACGCAGGCACACACTCATATGACCATAATGTGCAGTGCTAGCTGTGTAACATAAAGACATGCAAACACAGACACATGCTGTGTGCATAATGTAGACAGACACACACACATACACACTCACACATACACCTACACACACTAATCCCATTGTTGTGAGTGGTGTATGCAGCCAACAGTCACATACTTTGATCTTGTGAAGGATTTCTAAGGATTAAAAACTCCATATCTCATCTTGAGCCAACACACACACACACACACACACACACACACACACACACACACACACACACACACACACACACACACACACACACACACACACACACACACACACACACACACACACACACACACACACACACACACACACACACACACACACACACACACACACACACACACACACACACACACACACACACACACACACACACACACACACACACACACACACACACAGTGATGTTTCTGTGTCAATGACCATCTGGGTTGGGTAATATATGTAATATATGGTGCACTGAAACAAATCTGAAACCCTCCAAGCGTGGGTACTCTATACTGGATATTTGTCTATAGGCTTATGTGCTTAAATAATATATTTTTGTTGAAAAAAGATGAAGAATTGGATAATTGTGGCTTGTTGTTTCAACATATCATTAATTGATTACCAACAGGTTGTTGATGTAAGTCTTTGGGATATGTATTAATCCACATATTCATATTTGCCAGTGCAGACAGTTTTTACTGTGTGTCTGTTGTGGCCTGTTAGCTTGGGGCACTAACATACAACCATATATTTAAATATTCATAAATAACCCAGGGAGACAAACATGTTAGAATGATTATGCATATACAGTGTATGGCTATGGTCTGCAAAGACAGATTAAACACATTTGCATATAACTTGTGTTAGTTCATGTAAATAATTAACAATCTGTACATAGTAATCAGCAAGAAACACATGTTTACAAAGCTCACTTGTATTTGAGTCCTTGTACAGTGTGTACACACGCATGCACAGACATTTTCATCGACATCATTTTTTATCATGCCTCCATTTTTGGAGTTGGTTGGTTGTATGTGTGTGAGAGAGGGGTACCTTGCTGTCAATCTCACTGCTCCCTAGAGCGGTCTGGATGACGTAAAGCAGAGCGTCTGTTAGACCCTCGCACTCCCTCATCCTTCTCCGGGCCTCCTCACCTGCAGAACTCACATTCCTGTAACACACACACACACACACACACACACACACACACACACACACACACACACACACACACACACACACACACACACACACACACACACACACACACACACACACACACACACACACACACACACACACACACACACACACACACACACACACACACACACACACACACACACACACACACACACACACACACACACACACACACACACACACACACACACAAACACACCCACCTTATCAATAAACAGTCAACCTGAAGTCTTAATATGAAGCAAATCTTCAGAATATCCTGCAAAGTAACACCCACAACTTGAATATTCAAGTAGTTTCACACAAGTGTAACCTCTCATATGTGTATGCGTTACTGTGTATATATGCCTGTTAGAGTGAGATGAAAGAGAGAGATTCTATACGAGTGTAATGCCCTTTAAATGTCAGACTATTAAAGTTGGCTAGGAGATGTGTGCCCTCGGTGTCAGTGAGAAATGGCACCAACTTTTAAAACTCCATTAGCTGCACTAGTTTTCCCAGATCCTTAAACAACCCACACTATTTTAGCCCCAAAACATCTATGGTATGAAGACACATGGTGCATTATTATACAGCTTTTGTTATACATTGTACATTATTTCAGGCCATGTTAACAAGGTTAATGTCTTCATATTAAATTGTACTACCACTCAATTAAACCAGATGAATTGGGCCATGCAAAGTCACGTTAATAAAAACAAAAGAAATGTATGTTTCTGTAGCCAAACCTAATGCCATAAACACGACTGCAAATAAACTCTAATGTTGCTCCATGTCTGTCATAATGTGTTGAAAATAAGTAGGCAACTGCTAGCTATCAAAGTCATATCAACTTTATGAATGTTTTTGGTAATAACATTTGCGAGAGTTGAGAGGAACATACATTTTAGTATGTTCGCTGTTGGTACAAAATTAGACCACAAACCTTCAACACTTTTAGTTTATAATGGACAACAAGGAGAAAGTGTCACACGTTCATACACGTCACGTTCATGAACAAATAATGTTTTATAAATTCATTCATATTACGTTGAACCATTGAGAAAAACTACTTTTGGCCCCGTTTGGCTATTCAAGTGCATAATGTCAAGGATAATAATGTGAACAGTTCTCATTCATTGTACTTGTTACCATAGCATACTCCCCCTCGGTCATTCACTGAAGCACTTATTATATTACGGCAGCTCTGAATGGCATGGCAGTGATTATGCATGCATCAGGACCCTCCACCTTTAAATGTGGTTGCTCATCATTCAATAACCTCTTACCTCGCTTCAGTGGGCAAGGCCAACTAGCTACACTGTGAACATATCAGAGCAGAAACCTTCGCCTTGGGGCGCAAGTTCCTCTAAATGCTATGTGCACGAGTAAAGTTTCAAACATAGCCTACATCTTGTTTGTTCTGCGTATCTTGAACTTTAACATTTAGTAGGAAATAGTACTCAGAGAGCATAGATTCCTGTAAAGGCTAATGGTGCTATTGCATGATATTTTGGTGTACCCATTATCTTTAAAAGCTAAGGTTTAAGCTGTTATGTAGAACGAGAAAGCTGGCTCAGTCATCGGCGTCAAACTGGACACTTTTGAAGCTGTGGTGGAGAGGAGGAGTCTGAACAAACTTTTGTCAATCATGGATAACCCCGCCCACCCTCTCCACCAGCAGCTGGACAGACAGCGGAGGTCCTTTTCCTTCTTCTTAACCCAATTTTTACAACGGCTATTTGCACAATTATAATGTGTATTTAATCCAATGTCTTATCTATTGTGAATTTGTGTAAACTTGCTCCTAGTATCAAGTTTTATTTTAAATATGTATTCTTACTATATACAATTGCCGCCAATGTACATTTTTAAATGTATTATATTTATATCTTATTGTACCTTTTAAAATGTTTTAACTCATGTAACTGTTATGTTTGACACTGTTGCTGGAACAAACTAATTTCCCAATTTGGGATAAATATAGTATAAATCTATCCATCAATTAACTATCTATCTACAGAGGTGGGAAGAGGTGGGAAGTAGTGGAGTACAAATACTTCGTAACTAGACTTAAGTACATTTTTTCTGGTATCAGTACTTTACTCAACTACTTATTTTTCTGGAGACTTTTTACTTTGACTTCTTACATTTTTAACACAAATACCTGCACTTTCTACTTCTTACATTTTCAAAACAGGCTCGTTACTTTAGTTTTATATGCGGACACCTCAAATAAGATGAGTTTTTCTTTTACGTTAATAGGTGGTTCCCAGCTGAGAACACTTTTTCTGATTATTCCGACATCATATGAGTTCAGCACAATATTGCGATGTTAAGGAAAATATGTGTATCTGCACTGTGATTCAGATCCAAATTGTAATGGGTTCTTCCTTGGCCCAGCGTACAACTTTCTACGAAGTTTTATAGAAAACCCGGCCAATTTTTCCCTAATCCTGTTGACAGACAGCCAACAACCTAACCTAATAGTGGAGTTCAATGTAAGTAATAAACAAGAAGAAGACCTTCAAATCAAGCAGAATAAAGATTTTAGAAAATTTTAGCTTTCAATAAAACAGGTTATATCTTTGTAGGTAGATTGCATACTGGTGTAGCTTAATGGAGTAAAGATGCATTTGGATGCATTTACATATTTGTAATGTTTTTTAATTAGTTTGTAAGTACAGTTAGTAATAAACCTTTATTAGTTGCTGTCGTATTTGTGCTACATGTGCAAATTATTCTTATTCCGTTCTGGCAGTACAAGTTTCAGCACTTCCTGTTGGTTGGCACAACAGCATATGCACACACGGGCAGTGCAACCAGCCGTGAGTAAGCAGAGAAAACATGTTTGTGTGAAAGTGAGAGACAGCAGGGCAGAGACTCGGCGAGACAGAAGAAGAAAAGGGAAAAAATGAGGGATAATATGATGGAGAGAGAAGAAATGGAGTAATACAATGAGATGGTGACGGAGCAAGGGAGGGGGAATGAGAAGGCCAGGAGGATAATGGGAAATAGAAAGAGAGACAGAGAGCAGGTGGCCGGCGATATACCAAACCCGCCATGAAATATTCAATCTTTAATCAGACTCCCAGCATTCCTTAACGAGGCGTGAGAAAGATGAATTAGCCTTTCGAGTTGAGAGAGCTGATCCACACAAAGCTATCTCACGCAACACACACACACACGCACGCACGCATGCACGCACGCACGCACGCACGCACGCACGCACGCACGCACGCACATACACACCCACACCCACACACACACACACACACACACACACACACACACACACACACACACACACACACACATACACACACACACACACAAACACACACACACACACACACACACACACACACAGCCCGTTGGCAAAAATGACAGAGGAATGCTGCTTAAATAAAACACACTTATTTGTTTGATTGTAAATTGTCAATATTATGTCAGCCGGCTTGTCTCTGTTTGAAATATTTACGAACAGATATTTCATCATGCGGTCCTGAAAGTTTTGAAAGCACCTCACCAATACAAATTGCATATGTATAAATATCTTATGAAACACTATATCTACTATTAAGGAACAAGTAGTTATCTTCAGTTTTAGCCGGAGTGTTTTTATGGACATATTGTTGTTGTTATAAACTAACCAATCAGTCGTAATGTGACATCCCGCAGGCACCATTTTCAATCCATTTTATTTTCACGCTATGAAAATGACAATTCCTAATTCAGCCAACAAAGCTCTGGATCTCTAATGAAGATAAAACATCATACAGATGTGTTTTTGGGCATTACATTTTCTGGACAATAACATTAAAACATATTCAATCCTATTTAAAAATGTTTGATATTTCATACTTTAATGGAATATTTCCATCTGACTTTTACTTAATTTTCCAGAGCACAGGAGGTCTGAAATGAAGACTAGACAAGTTGAGATACAAAAACAATATTATGATGGTTTCTTGAAGATTAAATGCTAGAAAGCATTTAGAAAATATAACTTTTTTCGTGCTGCTATTACATGTAATCATGTGACCAATTGTGTGAACATCTGTCATGTCTAGTCTCACCTGTTTCAACTTCCCTGAATAACATTTAAAACACACATTCCATTTTATAGTCACTGTTCTGCTTTTTAAATTTCCAACTTGCTGGAGTGGGGCGTCATAACAACAACAACAAATATGTGTCATAGTCTTACTACTTCCACTCTGCACTGTATGACTAGCATCATATCTCAAGAGAAAACCCAAAGCCACATTAGCTCTGAAGCCAAGATCTGAGTCATATTTACAGCTAAGTCTGTCAGTTCTCTGTGTGTTATAAAAACATAACAGAATCCTAACTAAAAATAGACTTATTTCACTGTTTGAATGGGGTTGATAATAGCAGCTTGTAAACAATAAAGCATCTCAGCAAAGAGAGTGAATATGTTCCAACAACAAAAAGATTAAATCAAGGTGCAGTAAACACAAAGGTGGCTTGGCGGGCAACCTTTATCACAATACCAAGCACCCGCCTCTGGCAAGAAACCACGTTCAAGGAAAAGAAAAGATGGTGATATAAAAATAACAAGAGCAGACATTGCTGTGGCCTACAGCTTTTGATGAGGAAGGAGGTGAGTTTTGATGCTTAACTTTATTATTAACTATTTTATTTATAGAGCAACTAATTACAATACAAATCACACTAAAAATCATTCCATATTGTATTGATTATGTTGATGGATATGATATATTACTAACACTATGGCCTTGCAAAGAGTAAAGACCTAGCCAAAAACATGAAGATTATAGAATAGCATTTTTTCTTTACCTGAGTTTCAGCAATTTGGTCATATTGTGCATAATCTCGTCCTACTGTTTCTAAGTAGTTGACTTTCGTTTCTATTTAAGACGTAAGTTTAGATTGTAGACCAACTAAAAAAAAGGCAACAATTTGTTCGACACATTCTCACCACTTGTTTTTACTGTATGAGATGAGGCAAGATCAAGGGTCAAGGTTCTTTATTTTTCATACGAACATAGCTACAGTGTAGTTATGCCGATGAAAATCTTGTGTCACAGGCTTCTCAACAGAGCAACACAAAACACAGATAAACAGAAAAAATATAGTGCAAGTAAATAGTAATAAACAAATACAAATAATTAAAAAAAAAGGTGAAATAGTGCAATAAGAGTCTATATGCAAGTTATTGAAATAGGATATGTAGGTAAATCTGAGGTAAATAGATAAATAATTTTAAAATAATTTTTAAGTAGCAGCCAGATGAGTATTAGGGATGTTGTTTCAACTGTTCAGGT
>NC_136907.1:57625246-57668383 GCF_949606895.1 Notothenia rossii | reverse complement strand
GGTCCATCCCACTTGAGGAATAGTAAATGGACTGCACTCGTAGGGTTAGGGTTAGAGCTTTTCACGTCTACTCAGTGCTTTTAAATATACATCAGCATTCACCCATTCACAGACACTCCTATAGAGTGGCAGAAACTAACATTCACAAACCCTTGGCTATACCATCGGCAGTCTTTTGGTTCACCTTGCCCAAGGATACTATGACATGTAAACTGCAGGGCTGGGGATAGAGCCACAGACCTTCCAATTGGTGGACGACCACACTTTAACCATGGAGACCTACAAAATATAATATAATTAAAATGACCTGAGGAACGACCTCCTGGTTCCTACTGGCAGGCTCATGATTGGCAGCTTCCTGAGCCTCTTGTTTACTCGGTAGGACAAATGACACCTTTCTCATTCTAATTGGTAGATATATGAGCTGATACATTACCACCACAGCTCAAGCCCACGCAAAAGCATTCACATAAAAAACTTTCGATTGGCAACCTGTATCGTTATTTACACATTAGTGATGCAATTCAAATGTAAAAAAATATTCCAAAACACGACCTTTAAATGAATTGCACAACAGTGTTGCTGTCATTCATTGAGAATAGAAAAACATTGAGAAGTTCCGAAGGCAGGAAATCACTTATTCACATTTCCAGTGCACCTCTCTGCTGTTCTTAATCCTCACCTGAATTCAACATTCAGTGACCAGCCAACCAAGAAAATGGAGTGAGTTTTCTCAAGTCTACCAATTACACACACACACACACACACACACACACACACACACACACACACACACACACACACACACACACACACACACACACACACACACACACACACACACACACACACACACACACAATTGCCGTGGAATAGACAAAAGCTCTTCCTCTCGAGAGACTCTCCCAAACACACACACATCAGTTTGAGCCTTTTAAGAAAAGGACAGAGGGGGCAAGAGGCAAATCATCACTTTTTTGCCGCAAAACACTTATTTCTTAAGTGGTTTTACGCACACAGATAAACACACAAATGTGATAACCTTGAGGATCAATGCAACGCATAATTGTCGTCGACCTTCGTCTCGTAAGCGTCAATGTCCGAATCTATGTACCTATAATTATATGTGTGTGTTTGAGAATGTCCACCTCTAGTCATATCTGCACTTATCTAGCCTTCTCCTTTATGCTTGTAATTATAGCCGTAATGGTGGTAAAACACCCTATCCTTGGATCTGTGTTTGGAATGAGGCGTCCTCTCTTAAGTGCCATGTTGTTCACCCTCGGCTGAACAGCGACTGTGTAATTACAGCTTCTGTTATCTGTCTTTGTGGGTTTGTATGAATTTGTTCTTCTCTGTGTGTGTATGGTTTTGTGTGTGTGTGCATCTAAGCCCCCTCGACAAATCAGTCTTAATGCTGTCAGCCGTTCGGACTCGGCACCTTTATGCGGGGTGTTAAGTCAGTTTGTGGTCAAGAGGAGTTTCTAAATGACTAGCTTCCGGCTTAATGGCGCTAATTAGCTGTCACGTTAGCGAAGTGTTTCCTCTCTGTCTCATCTTATCAGCTGCTCAAGAGGGCAAGGAACACAGCGCTGAGTCTGTGATAACCTTGACATTCAATGTGACGCATTATAATTCTAGCTGACCTTGATTTACACATCTGTGAGTTAGTGAATGTCTCTGTGAAAGACTTCTCATACTGTTTCCCCCCCGCTGTTTGTCTTCAATATGCCGTTAGGCTACTGTGGCCAGTGTTGTGCATAAACGCTTGCTTTTTTGATTAACGCTCAAATGATCATATCCGTTTGTAACATAATCATACGTTTTTCAAATATTGTTTAAGGGACTGCATTTGTACGCTAGTATCACAGGCACACACCTGGTTTTTATGGTGACATGATTTTAGACCAACTTTAATATTCATAGAACAGCTGTACAAGAGAGCTATCAAGGTGTTTGACAGAAAGCCATACTCATACCACCACTGTACCATCCTTGAAAAACACAATTTCTTGAGTTTTGACAATTTTAAGTCTTTTAAAAGTTTGTGCTTTATTTATAAATGTTTACATGGACTGGCCCCCCCTCCCTTAGGGGAATTCATCCACAGAAAACACACTGGACGCTGCACTAGGTCCGAAACCAGAGGAGACTGTGAAGTCCACTATAGATGGACCACTTTTGGACAAAATGTCCTCTCCGTTAAAGGCAGCTCATTGTGGAATAGCCTCCCAACTGAGATACGGGATAGTCCCACTCTCAATAGCTTCAAAGGTCAACTCAAAGAATGGATGAGAAACAAAGAGACGTGCAATCACCGCTAAATGCACTTTAAGACACTTCTCTTCTTGCACTTTATGTAGCTCTTGTATCTTCTCTTGCACTATATGTCGTAGCTGCTATATTGTATTACCATGTCATAAATACTTGTGTATGCTGCTCTTGCTATTTTGCACTTTTTGCATAACATGTATTTTGTTTTTGCTATGTTTGTAAAATGTAAATGTCTTAAATGTTTTTATGTGAGGGACTGCGGATGGAAATTAGCTCACAAAGCTAAATCTGGCACTGTTACGCTTGACACATTTTAATGTTTTTAGTGTTCATTACTGTGTATTGTCCCTGCCAAATAAACGATTAAATAAAAAAATAATAGCTTCCAAGCTTCGATTTTAATTGTGTGAAGGGAACTTTAAGCTAGCTCTTGTCAAGTTTGAACTTTGACAATAGATAATTTAGATTACATATGGTCAACTATTTGTATTAAAGTAGAAGGTAGCTATTACTGATTAGGGGTATTACATGTACGGGTACACACATACATACAGTACATACCACTATCTACCCAGTAACCCCTAAGCCTATCCCTGTAGATGACTTTGGCTAATAATTCTAGGATGTCAACTTGGTAAAATGGAATGCCTAACAGTCACCTAATAGTCGCCTAACAGTCACCTAACAGTCGCCTAACAGTCACCTAACAGTCGCCTAACAGTCACCTAACAGTCACCTAACAGTCGCCCCTTTTGCTGTTTTTTTGTTGTGATTAATGTGATGTTCAAGAAGCACCATCAGAACTATTCAGAAGATATGTTGCTTTGTTATTTGGTTGAACCTACCATTTCAATTTAAAGTTTCAAGACAAAAATGAATTCATCCTCTTGCCATTCAACATCAATGAATGCATCATATGTTCGTGTAAATGATTCTGTTATTCTATAATTATATTGTGATGGTCACAATAAATGTGTGTATAAATTGAAAACAATGTATATATAAATGGTTTATTCTTGATTAAGAACCACATGGCAGCTACCTGGGAAGAAAATGAAGAATTTCATCCCGCAAAATCAAAATAAATCAAGTGAATATAAATCATTTGGGAAAAGTGTTGCAGCACAGTATGTGAAATGCCATTGTTATGAGACTCTTGTCTCTATATTATCTATATCCTGTGAATATGCATGCTAACGGAACTCTTTCCAAATCAGCACAATCTGATTAAATAAATGCCATGAAAACATGAATGGCTTTTGCAGTCAAATAATCAAATTATCCTTTTGTATCGTGTGAGGTGTTAAGTGGCATCTAAAAAAACACATTTTGTTGTTGTTTTTCTGTGGTACTCCCCAGAGTGAACTTGCTCTAAGGAATATAAAATATGCATGTAATTAACGAGCATAATTCTTATAATAAAAATAACAAATCCCCCATTGAGGAGGATGTGGATTTTGTGAGACAGATGCATTCATTGTATGATTAAAAGCACAGCGAGTTGTGAATACAAACAAAATGTGTGGAGGGAAGACCCAGAAAAAGAAGAGCGATCAATTTACACTTGAAAAAAAGATTGTTACATTTAACTATAACACATCTACCTCAAGTTAAACTCAATCAATAGCATAGGGTTAGGGTTAGCAATATCCAAGGATCCTGCACTCAAGTGCAGGGTAAACTATTTCAGAGTGTGTGACTAAAGAAAGGGAAATGCTAATGAGTGTATACAAAAAGGAAAACAAGATATGTTTTTAAATGATCTCAGGATCATATTAAAGGGTCATATTGTATGTATAAAAATATAATACATCACATGCTGAAGAGGAGTCATTTACTCCCTGTTGGGATAAACAAGTCTTATCTGAGCTAGATGTTGTAAATTATGAAATCTTTAAATCTAACCATGCTTTTAGGATTTATATATGCACAAAGTATGGATCAATATACATCTGAGAGGTTGTTTCTTGTGATTTGTGTTTCTTTCTTTTCCAGTTGTTGCTTTTTTTGTAATAGTAATTAGCATAGAAGCCAATAGAGGGCACATTGTAATTTATAACATGATGCTGATAAATGAAACAAATGCAATGATGTCATGCTGCAGCTGCAAAAAAAAGGACGTCTTTTTTTAATCATCGTGAGCAAAGTCAGCTGTTTGCCACAGTCACTTCCTGCCGTGCAGATAATGACATCATCTCCCTGAGGTGACAGGCAGCAGGATTTATCTTTTTATCTTTGATCGGAAACACAAAAACTGTCTCTCACACACACAAACCCCACCAAATGTACCCTACTGCTAATACACATGAATATGCAGGCACATACACACAAAGCCATGAGTGTGTGACAGATGAAGGAGGTTAATTGCCTCAGCATTACATCATGAGTGGCAGCAGGAGGTTATGAATGCACCGTTATGGAGGGAGAGGAAATGAATGTGTTGGCTATCTCTCTTTGTCTCTGAAGAAATTTCCCATCTCTCATTTGCACCCTATCACTGTGTCGTATTTCTCTCTCCTGCAATATCGCAACACATCTCTTCTTCACCTCCTGATAGTATATGTTTCCCAATTCTCCTGATGTATTCTTGCATGTATTTTGTGGATTGAGTCTTGTGCTTGTGTATTTTAGACCAATATAGAGAGGATATTTCCACAGCTTGAGTGTTTTTTTACTAATTCGCCCATTCAAACATGTGAGATTTGGGTGTGGTTGGGGGTGAATGTTCAATGGGGTCATCAGGGGGTATTTGAAAACTACAGTATGACTTATGTTAGAAAGGATGTAAAAATCAGTTATTCGTTAATACATCTCTGCTGGTGTAAACACAAACACACCAATGTGACCATTTTAATCTTTACATGTATAAAAGAAGGCTGTTGTTGCTCCAAACCAAGAGATTGAAACACTTTGAATTTGCATCTCTTTTGTAGACTATTGAGTAGAAATGTTTGACCTTGAAGACATCAGGGTGCTTTGGTCATAAGAGAGAGAAAGGCAGCATGTACAAAGCCTGACACTTCAATGTGTCTGTAGAAGGCTGCGATTCATTTTAAAAACTCAAAGAATGAGTCAGACTTCACCTTTTTTATAAGCTGTCATCTTTATTCTCTCTGCTCTGATACGTTATGGATGTAGCGTTCAAAATCAGATTCAAAAGGCAAAGCATCCTACACGTTTTATAACATTTGTTCTGGATTAGTATCTGTAAATAACGTTCAATAATTCAGTATTAAATGCCTGTGTATAAGTATATTATTTCTTTCTTCCGGGGCTTTCCAGTGGCTTTAATGTATTTTTTATGTATTAACATATTAATCATGCCCATATATCAGTATAATGTAGTCTAGCACTTTGGATATGTTTGCAGTCTTCCAGAGAGGAAAAGCCTTATTTAGCAACTATCCATTTTTGCACAAATCTATTGTACTCAAACAAGAAGCCTGGCCTCTTTGTTTCCATAATGAGGTGACCATCGATCACTGTTAATCATTTTGCCCACACAGGCCTACAGCTTTGTGTTAATGAGCCTCGGCTGTGGACTGGAATCATGTTTTCTCAATTTGGGTTCTTTAATGACATTGTCATTACAAACAGGAAACAGTGTAGCTAAGCAGTATACTGTAGATCACATCAAAGTCAACCAGGGTTGGTAAGGAAAGGAAAACAAAGCTCTGTGCCTCTGCTAAATTCGGATTTTGGTCATTTATTTGACAGAAGCTGAATGGGAATGAGGGCTATGCGACAAGCGCTGTAACCATTTAGCTTTGAAGCCCGCTACTAATGTGTTAAGTGGTCATTTACTCACCACTCGTATCTTATTTTCTTCAGACAGAAAATAAAGGTAATATCACATTCTTCAATGAGTTTCAGTCTGATTTAATGGATACAAATATGATTTAGCTATAATATGAAACAAGTTGAACCATTAATCCTTTGTTTTACTGAGCAACTTCATTAAAAAAGTACTGTAGTGTGTTATATAGGTTTTGTGCATGTAAATGGTCTGCAGAGGCTAAAATCCCAAATGTCCCTCCAGAGGGAGCTTCTCTCCCTCACACTCCCCCCCTGCCTGAAACACTTCAATACTTCTGTTTACTCAACATAGTGACATCACTACGTAACACTTTATATCTTGGTCCTACATTTTTTGAATTTTGTGAATAATCCACAATTTCTATTGCAGTTTCCTCTTTAACTCTGCGTTTCCCTTATTCACCAGAAATGTCGTTCTCCGTGTCTTTGCCTAGCCTAAACTGGATAAGCATTGTGACTGGATTGCCTTCAGACTGCACAGAGTTCCAATCACAGTGTGAGCCTGACAACTTCAATATCTGCTTTAAAGTGCTGACAGCAACGTGAGCAATCCAAACCTGTCATTGAAGATGATGTGAGTGGATGAAAATAGTTGCATTGTAATGACATGCTGAGCTGCGGCTTCTGATGACATGCAGATTTTAGAGAGGGAATAAATAAGTTTAAGAAGACGCAGCGCTTTGTGAGTCAGAGAGGGAGTTGAGTTTTCTCTGTAGTTTGCTTCAGGATAAACTCATTTATCAACAGTTAAAATATCAGTTCAAGCCAGGCTGTTTATGTAGGTTAAAGCTCAGACAAACAAAAGCAGGTCTGCTGTGTGTAAACGCCATGCCTGCTGACACAAATGATTACTCTTTAACTAATTGTTTTTTCATGTTTAAAGGTCCCATGTCATGACATTTCTACTGATCATAATTCCATTGTTGAGGAATAGAATAGATTTACATTGTTCAATTTTCCAAAATCACATTGGTTTCTCATACAGCATCTCTGTATAGTATGTGTATTCACTCTCTGTCCTATGAGCCCACTCTGATTCGTCCACCACCGTTACAGCGGAACATCAGTGATTATGTGTTACCATGGCGTTAGCAACCAGAAAGTTACACCAGTAAGGACAAACAGATGAGAATGCTGTGTGGGGTCTGGGTGCCGTGTTGGCAGGACGTTGCGGGGCTTGCTGCTATTTTCTGTGTTAGAGTTTTACTCGCTACAGAGTGTACTTTGAGGGTTTGTGACTTTTCAGACCGTTTACATGCAGAAAAACCTTCATAACACACAAGGGGAAGGGGAATAATCAGAAAAGCATGACATGGGACCTTTAATAAAGCAATAGTGATCCAGCCTATATTCAAGTCCTGAAAGCTTTTAAATGTTTTTTTTTTAAAGCATGAACAAAAACACATTTAAGAGATATGGTTTTAAGTTGTTTGGGTTTCTTTTCATAAATAAATGTCACACTGCTGCTTGCTCAGTCGCTGTGGCATTTTTGGCCTTTAATTACAGTACCGGTACTTGTTTTTGGTGCAGAAGTTTAACTGGGAGCAGACGGGTCTGAACCGTGGTATCAAAAGCCTTCAAAGACTGTGCAAGAGCATAAAGGTTGGTGACATTGATTTAATTAAATTGCGTACAGGAGATTTTGGATTTCCATCACCATCATCAAACACTATTTCTCTGAGCAATGTTTTTCAGATGGGACAACACCTGCTCTATCAATCAGGCTTGACAGGACTACTCAAAAAGTACATGCTCACAAATTCACATTAAGCTGTTCTCATTCACTGGTAGTACATTCAACTACAATGAAATGCATGGAAATATGTAAATAACCCAGGTTTTAAATATGTTTGTAACCCAATCCTTGCAGGTGGGATTCACCAAAGGACCTACAATGCGAAATGATCGCAATACTTAAATCACAATGCAATATTATTATATTACAAGCTGCGATTGCAGACTAGCCAGTATGTCAAAAACTCTTCCACTGTCCCCGTTTTAGTTTTGACCAATTTGCTGTCAATCCTGCTGATCTCACCGGAAAAAGGATGAGTTGGAAAAAAGCAAACACAAGCAAACTGCATCTGCTGGGATAACATCTCGTCTAAAGTAAATAATCATCTTTGGGGAATAAAAAAAGCGGAAACCCCCCAAGAAAGATGGAGAAAGACTAAAGAGCAGAGGGCAGCAGCCTTGTTTTTCTCAGATGTTGTGCCATCAATGAAACTGCAGCATACAGGAGAGAAATAATGTGTGTGTGTGTGTGTGTGTGTGTGTGTGTGTGTGTGTGTGTGTGTGTGTGTGTGTGTGTGTGTGTGTGTGTGTGTGTGTGTGTGTGTGTGTGTGTGTGTGTGTGTGTGTGTGTGTGTGTGTGTGTGTGTGTGTGTGTGTGTGTGTGTGTGTGTGTGTGTGTGTGTGTGTGTGTGTGTGTTTGCAGCTGAATCTGTATCTAGCAATGCAGGCAGCTTGACTTCCCGCTGTGATCCTGATTCAAAATGCTCACCAGAGAGGAAAAAGGAGGGGAAGGCAGGGAGGGTATGAGATTTAGAAAGAGAGTGAAAAAGGAGGAGACTGAGAAAGGCAAAGAGGACAGGGGAGAGACAGGAAGAGAAGGGGAGACCAATTACGAAAAAACCCAAGCACAGAGGGATAAGAGGGAGGTCGAGCGAGGCTGAGGAACAGGTGGAGAGAGAGAGAGCTATTTCCTCCGGGGTCTTTGAGAGAGAGAAAGAGAGGAGAGCACGGGCTGTCTGCGTCCGGTCGGTTGTTCGGCTGATTAATTTGTGACAGGAGGGATTTCTGTGCTCCGTGCTTTGAATTGCTGCTCTAATTTATATGGTAATCTTCTTTAAGACTCCGGCAGCCTACAAAAAACCTTTTATTTCCATCTGTGCTAAGCCTAAACCCCTTTTCTATACTCACTACACATTCATAAATATATATATACATGTGTAGGCGTGGGTCATACTCTGCTCCAAGCGTGATTGAATGTGGGAAAGGAGAGGACACCTATCAATTTCACTTTCCCTGATGAGGTCGCCCTGTGCAACTGTCCGTATTTAGAACTGTCTCTTACTGTATGACCAGGAATAATGCTTAACATGTTTGTCCCCCACTAGAACCTCATGTCACCCTGATGTGAAGATCTGCTGTAGATAATTAGGGGAGTGGATAAAGGCTCAAGGGCAGCCTTTGGGACACTGGGACATTGTGGTTTAGGGGAGTTTGCAAGGACAGGATATAGGTGAAAACGGAGATGGACACTCGGTTGGCTAAAGATACATTCACACTAAACCAAAACATATATTTAAGGCGTTTTCAGAAATAAACCCTGCCCATACTTAAATCCCTTAAAAAGGCATGCATGTGTGAGTGCAAACAGGAAGCATATTGTCTATTCCGAGGTTGGCTGCTTAGTCCCTAAATATACTACAAAAGCCACAGCAACAACATCTTCATTAGTAAAACAGCCTCACTTAAAACCGTCTCTCCATGTAGGGTTGATAAGGACGCTTGACACAGGAATCGTCCCAAAATGTTCGAATAACAGCTCACCTCCTTCACGTTTAGACAGGAGTAGGGTTAGCAAATGCAGATTTAACTGCAGCTGCTAGCATAAACAACAAGGGCAGAAACACCCGAAATCCATTATCCATGTTGACTTAACCACTAGTAGTCAGGGCAGTTTTCTTCTCTGGAAAAAGGTCACATGTCAGGTGCGTGAGGAGTCAGGGAAGGACCAGTTGTGTCTTATAACACCCAATCAGGAAGCTAACATTGGTTTCTGCGCCATGGTTTACAAAAAAAATCTCTTTTCTTGCCTATATGTTAATATACTAAAACTCAATCCTGGAAGTTGCAGACAAAAAAAGGGGTCGAAAACATTAAAGAAAATGTTTGTGAGGGACAACAACGACATATTCTAAAAGTGTTGATGCTCGGAATAAAAGTAGCAAAAGTGAAAACATATACATGTGACAATGTAGCATAATTTAGGATGGAAAGTAACGATATGAAAGATTCCCATTGTTGCAACTCGCAGGTATTCACATCATTGGAACAGAAACGACTGTTGATATATGTAGAGTTGGTCGTGCAAGGACTAAAGGTTCTGTAAATGTAAACTGCAATTCAGCTTTAATGAACTTGAATAATAGACAAGACCCTCTCTAATGATCCGATGCTCTGCACCGAAGTCCAAACAATTGGGTTACAAAATAAACTCTCACTCAGTAATGCTCACAGATGTATCCTTTCCTGTTTGTTTGGATGGATCGTTAATACTGTTAGTCAGTAGCTGTTATCATTTAATTTAATTGAACTTTCATGACTTTTAGAACTTGCTGCTGGAAAATGAAAGGCAGCTACTGAGCATGCATGTCATCGATCCATCTCAATAAACTCCATCTGCTGATGAAGACTTTCACAGTTTTTATGGTAAAACCTTCACTTTCATGATTTAAATTGTTGAAAATTATTTGATGTACCGACTGTCGGCTCCAACTCGGCTAGAATTGAACAGAGTTGGTCCAAATTGTTGTAATCTGTTGAAATGCTTAATCATAAATATAATTGGTAGTGGCTCAAGGCGTCAGTTTTCCTGATTCCACCCTAAAACACAGTGATTAAACTGTTCAACCAAGCAGAAGAACTGACACCTTGCTCTCTGACATGTCCTGAAATACCATGTTCCTGACAGGCCTACAGCAGAGATGTTTTCATGAGCGTGGGTGCTGATTACAGAAATTCATTTGTTCTCATTTGGCTCCAGGAATGGTGGAAACCCTCCTTAGGATTTTGAATGTATATCAGTTTGAAAATGGAGTGGTATTCCTCTTTTAGGTCTGTCGCCTCACCATCCCTCTCCAGAAGTAAAGTCCTTTTACTGTGGCCGTCAGTGTGAATGCCAATTAGAAAGGGGATTGCCAGGAAATATAAAGTAAAAGCTATTCAAAAAAAAACTAGTGGAGGCACTGTTGGTAATCCTATAATCCTTTTGGGGGTGAGTTTACAACCAAGACCTCGAAGGGTTTGGAACCTCAAATTAATCAATCCTGAAAACACTTTAATGTGGATGAAATGTGTGTTTAGAGAAAGAGAATGCAGTGCAGCCTTTACGGAGAATCTCAGTTTGACACAGCAGGCAGCTGGTAAACAATTCACACACTCATTTCTGCATTTGTGCTCAAGTGTAGCTGGGTGTACAGTAGTGTTGCACAGTGTACCGATACTTGAAAGGTACCGCGATACCCTGCCGTTAAAAACGTTACGATTCCTCCGTTTCATTAGTATCGGTACTTTAAGAATGACGGGGGAAAGCGCTGTTTTAATCAGAGTCGTGTGTATTCAGCGCTCAGCTCTCTTATTTTGTGACAAACGAACGTTTTTGTAGTTTGACGAGGCAATTAATGGCAATGATAACTGTATAATATGGCTATCTTTTTAGCTAACTTACGAATGTGGCTAACATCTGCAATGTACATTTAGTCAATAATTATTTATATTACGCTACTGTACTATTACATGTTAATAAAATATAAAGTTAACTATCAAATAAACTCAAGTATAAAGAAGAGACCATGTTGCAAGAAAACACGGAATCGCAATTCTTAACTTGGTATCGGTATCGAAACCAAAATGTTGGTATCGTGACAACACTAGTGTACAGTGTGATCTGTATGTTGTATAACTGGATATTCAGTGAATGCTCCCTATCTGAGTGTACATAAGAGGCAACATATGGATGTGTACTGTATGTGCAGAGAGGTTAATATATAGTATGTATGCAACTATGAATATTTGCATTATGATTGAGAGTTTTCATGTCATTTATAGATAAATACTTTACAGGAACTTAAGATGATTTCTCACTATGAATTAATTATGAACACGTAACTGCATACAGTAATGTAATTCATTCAACTCTATGTTATGTAATCTTCTTTGATAAAGCACTTAGAAGCCCATTACAAAGTCTATAACGCTAAATAACAAAGCCGTCTGTATTTTCTTCCACAATTATCAGTGTCACAATTGTATAAATACACAATTTGATTTGACTCTTAAGATTGAAACATACTTATCTATTGATATACTGTAGTTCTTGCCAATAAAAGTTATAATTATAGGTATTTTAGAAATGTGCTGTTTTACAGCTCTTGCACTAATGAGTCTTTGTTATATATAACCACATATTTCATTTGTTTCGCCTAAAAGTAGTTAAATTGTTTGAAAATACTATACAATACAATATGCCAAAAAGATTTGCAAAACGATTCAAACTGTAATACTCAATATGAAGGAGTATATGGGGGTTTTCATTGACAGATTTTGCACTTTGCTTTACTCACTCGTAATCGGTACATTTTGATAAGCAGCTGAGCTATAAGCTGCCACTTAAGTATGAGAAGTAATTGGAAGCAACTCTAACCTGAAAAAGTGATTACACGGACAGACTTTTAGCATCACAAGCTGCAGGGTAGTGTTAAAGAAAGAGGTTTGGAAATAGCTCAATCCTTGGTGCACATTCAGTAACTTTACGTGAACAGTTTTTACCTGTGAGCAGCTCCCTGATCTCCACATCTGTGGTCTTCCGCAGCAGTCGGACCAGAGCCGGTATGCCTCCGCAGTTCTTAAGGGCGATCTTGTTGTCGTCGTTGGCCTTGCCGTACACCAGGTTCCTCAGGGCTCCACAGGCGCTGCGGTGCACGTCCGTCATCCGGTGGTCCAGCAGGTCCACCAGCAGCTGGATCCCACCCTGTCGCCGGATCTGAGGACGGAGGAGGGAGGACGGTATTTGTGCATTTGTTCCAATTTCCCCTTCGATTGAACAACAAATGTTGGTGTTTAAATAATATCAGAAGACAACAGGGCTTGTTACTGTCCACTTGAGAAAATAATTCCACACTTTTGATGCCAGGATTGTAAGAAATTATTTTCTGTTAATATTCATTTCTCGTTTGTCACCACTTGTAAACAAAGTGTGCTGTGATGCGAGATTTATTATAATGCCATCCGCTGCACTTTCTGTCCCATCACCCCTCTAAGTGTCTGCAGCCCTCCCTCCCTGTCTAGACGAAGAGAGAATGTAGGGCAGACTGCTTGCTTTAAAAACAAGACCCATTGTGTCTCTTGTGATCTATATAAAGCTACATCAGCATGAAGCTTATCACAGATGATTCACTTTGGATGACAAAATCCAGTTGGAAAATTATTATGTAGAGACAAGATGTTAGATATTCATGCAACAAACTTGGTTGAAATTTATTTTTGAAAACAAAGCAATTATAAGTCAATCAAAATACTAATTGCAATAAGTAGGATAATTAATGATGTACCTTGATTAAGAAGGAAACAAAAGGTATCATTATGTTGGATTAATTTAAGTTTTGTCTATCCGAAAAATGTTCATCACAAGGTCCAATTGTCCAAGGGATTGTTTTATAATTGCTTATTTTGTGTGGAAAACACAGAAAAAAAGAAAACAATAAGGGCCGTAAAGATGTTTATTAAAGCTGTGAAAAGGAAAGTTTTAATATAATAATCAGAATTATGCGAGGTAACTTTTGTTCAGTTTTCTCTTGCCTTAAAGGTCCCCTATTATACAGTTTTTCAATATATTATAGGTCTCAGATATATACGAAACATGTCTCTGAAGTGTTTGGGTCCAAATACCAAACAGATCATTGTAGCATCCCATAATCCCCTCTGTTTCAGCCCTGTTTCAAAAGTGCTGATTCTCTGTCTGTTACTTTAGATGAAAATAAGGAGCCACTCCCCACGCCGCTCTGAGAGATGTTTGGTTAAAAAGAACACAATGGTACTCTAGGAGGAGAGTCAGGTGATAAGGGTGGGGGGGCAGGTTACCTTGGTTGGTTACCTTGGTTGGTTACCTTGGTTGGCATTACTAGAAAAACACATTGAGAACAAATCTGTCACGATCTATCTGTATTGTATTTTGTCTCGTCTTTTGTTTCATGTTTTGTTTTGAAAGGTCTTCACCTCCTGTCTTGCCTGTTTCTGTCTGCGTTGTGTCTTGTCCAGATCATTCTTTGGTTTTCTGTCTGCGTTGTGTCTTGTCTAGATCTGTCTTTGGTTTTCTGTCTGCGTTGTGTCTTGTCTAGATCTGTATTTGTTTTTCTGTCTGTGTTGTGTTTTGTCTTGTTTAAATCTGTCTGTGGTTCCCTGTCGTTAGTTTCCCTGGTGTGTCTAATTTACCCGATTGTGTTCACTGGTGTCCCTGTGTTTTCTCCTCCCTCCTCAGCTGTGTCTTGTTTGTATGATTAGTCTTGTGTGTATTTAAGTTCTGGTTTTTCTGTCTGTCTTTGTCGGTTCGTCTTGTGATATGGCTTGTTCCTTGGTGAGTGTTCCGTTCAGTCTTAGTTAAGAGTTTAGCCTTGAAATAAAGGAGTTATTTTGTCACTTTAATCTGCATTTGGGTCCTGCTTCCTTCACACACCGTAACAAAATCATTGTTATCCTATGATGAAGAACGCCTGGCGTGGGGTTTTCTGACACGCCGATAGAGATATATATTCTAAAATTATTATTATTAACTTTCCAGTCCAAGGCTCAAAATCCCACCGAACGACAAAGTCGAACATGGCCAAGGAAGCAAATCAAATCAAGGAAGAGGCGGGTTTTTTTACAAACCCTTTCCTGTTTTGCTGCAGGTAAGGAGACCATCTGATTTTAAGCTTGATGATGTAAGGTGCAAAAATATGTAATCATTTTTTATAGTATTGGTCCAAATGCACAAGGAACCACCCTCTTCAAAGGCCTTTTTTGAAGCTTTTGTGCCTTTTGCGATGCATCTCTGTGTGATCGCAGCCTAATAGAATAAATCAAGCATGCAATTCTATAACTTCATCTGCATCAAGTGCTTGGAGACCGAACAGGCAGTGAGCCGCATACATATCCCTCTGCATCCCATCTATTATTATTCAGGCATCTCAAGGACGAAAACAATCTGGCCTGTGGGTTGCATTCTGCCAGCCCTGCTCTTTAATACTACTATTCTTCTACGGCATTTTCAACATCAGTCTTCTGTCTCATCCGTCTCTCTGTCTGCTCTATTTTTATTGCCTGTTGGCCGACTGTTGTTTGAAGTACTCTGTTTGCCCTCAAATCCATCGTCTCCATGGGGATTAATAAAGAGGAATTGAGCTGAATGGAGTTGACATTGAAGAGAGAGACAGAACAGTTTTGTGAGTGATGACAGCTCTAAAGGACAGAAGGATAGACGCTGCACTCTGAGTTTGGTTAAGTGTGCGTAATGGTGCGTTTGGTGGCGCACAGACAGCTGCTCACGTGGGACTGAGTTTCCTCTCAATGAAGACGTGTCGAAACTTTCATTATTGATGAAAGAGCCTGTTGAAATGAGCCATACTTATAACCTGCCTGCTCAATGTTTGGTCATTAACAATGTGTTAAAGGGGCCTTTATGATCCTTTCCTGTAGTGCGTTATATAGATTGTTGTGAATGTGAATGGTCTGCAAAGGCTTAAGTCCGAAGGTCTGTGACGTAATGACTTCAAGTTATGATCGCGCTTCTATTGTCTAGCCCTCCAACACTTTGTAGGTGATAGGGGGCTCAGGGGTGGGAGATCTCTAAGCGGTTGACCAATCACAAAAGAGCAGGCCAGCTAACTAATCAGAACAGACTGGGCTCTGGTTTCAGACAGAGGGTGAAAAGAGTTGCTGCAGCCCAGGCAGTATGAGAAAAATAAAGCACATTTGAACATTAAATCATGTAAATATGTCACAGTAGAGGCTCAACAGACAAATATGAACCTGAAAATGAGCAGAATAGGGCCCCTTTAAGCTTTGTTGGTTATTCTGAAAGAACAAAGACTTTCAAAGAAATGGGCTTCTTGATCTCCCTAGCCAAATTAGTCTAAATATCACCAAAACATTTTATGTGTATTTTTGACATTTTTGGTAAAATATACTCTCTACATTCCTGCATTGTTCTCTGTTATGATATAATTGGGACTAGTTTGCGGACCTAGCAGCAAAAGGCACTGTGGAAAGATAGGTTTACTTCTCCGTTGGTCTGTAGCATGACCATTAAAAACATTTTCAGGCGAGCACACACTCACCCACTCACTTTTTGTTAAGAACTCTTGTCCCCTGGAATCTTGCCAGTGGTACTCAAAGTACTGAAAAATCCCACTTTGAAAAACTCAACAGCAGCATCCTGTACCTTTCCAGAAACTATGTTCAGCTTCTAAAACCTCAGCAGAAAAATCCAACACTGCAGTATCTGCATTGCTATCTGCATGTTAGAGAAAATAATGAGATGTTTGTTTTTGTATGTGTTTTAGATTAAACAGAAATGATTACCTCAGATTTGATCTTGTTGTCTCCAAAGCAGAGGTGCTGGAGGTAAGCAGCAGCGTTGGACTGGACTGATGGGAACTGATGCTGCAACATCTGAATCACCTCTGGAAGCTCTGGATCCCTCCAGCCAAACTCCCTGAAGAGACACAAGGAAAAGACAGTGTTGTGAAATGTGCAGAGATATAATAGTGTGTGTGTATGCATGTAAATGAACCTGTTAGGCAAATGTTCTAGCTAGTGGATGCCTGATTTATAATGCTCACCAAAGAAATAGACAGAAAGAGAGAGGAGATTTCTGGTTGGAGCAGAGTAAAACTAATAGGAAGGAAAACAACAACAAAGAAAAAATAAATACTTATTGAATACACAGATTTGTACTGGACTGAGAGAAGTAGAGGTTTAATAGTAAGGATGCACCAAATACATTATGGTGGATTTTCTCTCACACTGGCCCACATATTTGACACTTGCATTGTCACAGAATGCTAACCATACTCAATGTCTTGTCTTTTTAGGCCAAACCAACAGCTGTGTTTGGGCCTTTCCCTGTTTCAACATGACAACGTCGCCATATGCAAAGCCTGCTCCATATGATTTTCCAATTACTGTATATAGTAGTTGAGTGTTGAAGAACTTGACTGGCCTGTCCTGATTTGAACCTTGATCCAACACCTTTGGGATGAACTGGAATGCTGACTGGAAGCAAGGCCTTATCATCCAACATCACTAATGGTCTTACCGGGGTTATAAAGCCTTTTCAGGGAAATAACAGTGCCAAGGAAACTGAAACCAGTTCTGTTATACAAGTTAGAAAAACTCTTTGAAAATCTAATCAACATTTGTTGATATGCCAATAACTCAAAATACAGTTTTGGAACACTTCATATGTTTTCATATATATTTAAAACAAACATAAAATGAACCTTTATTTCATATTTCTGGTATAGCGATCTTACACAAATACAATTTCCCAAAAGCTCTTAAGGGTCACAGTTTCACATTATATCCCACCCATATTTTATCATAGGTTTCATACAGCTCAGGTCAGAAGAATTTCATTAGCATTTCTACACTGTAGCTTATGTGCAGAAGACAATAAAACCTTTGAATACATAGTTAGTACTTGCCGTAGTTGGTATTGCACTAATATTTAAGGTACAAGTCTGGTCGTATGCGTTATTATAGGAAGGTGTATAACAAGAGTAAAAGGTTGCTCCTTTTTACTGCCCGAGCTGCTTAGGTTTCAGCGTGTAACAAAGGTCTATCACAGCTTTTGCTTTAAGGCATGCTTTAGGCACACACACACACACACACACACACACACACAGAGCTGACTAACCCTACACATGTGTGTAAGAGTGTGTGTGAAGAAAGAAGCACAGTTGATTATCGTGAGAAAGATGTGATGTGAGAGAGTGAATCGAGGTAAGGGATCAGAGAGAGGGAGAAGAGGGGGTGGGGCTTATCGATGTTGATTATCTGTCGCCAACAGCAATGAAATATCTTGTTTCCTTGACTGTGAAGGTTTCTAGGGAACAACTAAAAGTGAAGCCGGATATTTCTTTCTCTTTTTTCGTTGTGTAGTTAACGTCGTCTTCTATAAATCTGAAGAATGTGGGAGATGATACTTCCTGAATATCAAGGTGAGACGCTCAAGACAAGAACAAAAGCAACTTTGAGAGTTACGGCTTATTTTAGCAAAAAAGTATTCATAACTTTCATAATTTTCTTTTGTGCCTCTACTGTGACATGTTTAGATGCTTAATGTTCAAAAACATTTTCATTTTTCTCTTACTCTCTTGTTGAGATCTTCATAGTATGTTGAATACTTAAAGCGAAAGTTAGTTATAATCAAATATAATCAATTATATTCTTGTATAACCCTCAATGAAAATGCTTCATATTTGAGGTTTTTCTATATTTACAGTATAAAGAAAACACAAGTGGTTTGTTAAATTGAGTGTAAGGCCTATAATGATTTATGCCTTACTCTCTGATAAGAGAGTAGGCAGTTTCTTCCCTCTCCTCTCACAGCAGTACACAGGGAGGGGGGCTCCGGACTTAAGGAGAAATACATGGAGGCCTCAAAAAGGTGGTTATGTCATAGCCATAGAATATGTATGGTCATGTCCTTTTTTACACAAACATGGGAAGGTGTGTCTTATGCCATAGCCAATAGAATATGTCCAGTCCTGTACATCAGTGGCCATGCCCAGTTTTTTTCATTGGTTGGGTATGGAGGAGGTGTTTTTGGGGTTTTCTATCCGTTTTTTTTTAGCATAAAGAGACTTTCTTTTTGGGAGCAAGCAGAGAGAGAGGGGGGTTCCCCTGGTATACTCTCTCCCGGTAGGCTCTGGGACTCAGAGCTGGGTTAATAGCTTTCGGTAAGTTTCTCTCAAACTTGGTACATATCTCTTGATTTTCTTTGTTGAAAGTTGATTGAATTACTTTGTGAATGAGTGGAATGAATTGAGATGTGTTTGTGAGTATTAGTAACCGCCACCTGTGAGGATCTTCCTCCGAATACCTGCGGGAGATAGGTATGTGTTTGTGGATGTTAGTACCTGCCATCTGTGTCAGATAGGAGTGTGTTTGTGAGTATTAGTAACCGCCACCTGTGAGGATCTTCCTCCGAATACCTGCGGGAGATAGGTATGTGTTTGTGGATCTTAGTACCCGCCATCTGTGTCGGATAGGAGTGTGTTTGTGAGTATTAGTAACCGCCACCTGTGAGGATCTTCCTCCGAATACCTGCGGGAGATAGGTATGTGTTTGTGAATGTTAGTACCCGCCATCTGTGTTGGAAAAAAGGTATGGAATTGATGTGAATTGATTTGGTGAATGAAAGGTTGAATGTGCTTTTTATTATCACCGGTCACCGGAAATGCCTCTAAATTCTATCGGGAGATTTTAAATGTCACAACTGAATTGGGCAGTTGAAGTTAAAAATGATGGTAATAAATGTAAAACTGTGAATTAAGATTTCATATTAGAACATGAACACAGCATGAGAAGTTTAGTATAATTATAATGTTGTAAAGAGAGAAGGTAAAAACCCTGTATTAGTTTGGAACTATTTTTCTTCAAATAAACTGATCCCACCTTTTGGATTGGGACAACTTAAAGGACATCTGTGCTCTCCTCTCCTGCTTCAAAGGTAAGATTGCACCCTGCCACACTCACACTTAGGTAGGGCCACACCTCATTACTGATATCAAAATCCTTCGGGATCGCTTAAACAGATTTAAGAGAGTTGTCTGAATTGAAACAGCAGTTAATTGAAACTGGTTCTTCGGGGAGTTAATAGAGGTGAGATCTTGCTGACGTTGGTGGATCTGAGCCAAGCAGTAAACTTACATAGACTCAATAACTTCGGTTAGGTCAATTAGTAGGTTAGAGTAATTTCCTGGAATAAATTATCAGGACCTCACCAACTCTTAACACTCTGTACTGCAGCACCTCTTTTCACCCTCTGTCTGAAACCAGAGAGCAGTCTGATCTGGGAGCGCTATCCAATAGTAGCACAAATGTTAAGTTGTGATGTCAGAAGTAAACAAGGGACCGAAATCAAGGAGTTTCATGCAGGGGGAGCTTTGGGATTTTAGCCTTTGCAGACCATTTAAATGCACAAAAAATACACTACAGAAAAGGGAAAACCCCAAGAAAGCATAATAAAGAAGCCCCTTTAAAATATATTTGACTATGCTCTTTTACTTTTGATATTTTCGCTTCCATCAGTTACAAGTATTTTCCTGTTCTGATCAAAACATTGCTTACAGATATAAGAGGTTTGTGCTGCATACAGAAGCCACGCTTGCTCTTCTCTTATGTACTACCCAATTCTCTTTCATGTATCTCATTCTTAAGGCAGCAACAGCCTCACATCCCTGTGGAGATAATTCCAGTTCAGTCTAATCTAATATAAACACATGCACGCACAAACAAACCCAGGATTGCGCTGATAAAAACACACACATGCCCACCACTGAGCGCCGTAGGACAACTCAGTATGCAGCTTGGTGCACACACACAAGCACACTTATATAGGAGTCAAACACACACAAAAACACACTCATTGACTTGCAGTCAGCCATCAAAGGCAGTGAAGAAGTGCCAGGATTAGAAAGCTTTTGTCTCTGAGTTTCATAATGGGCCATTGGGATAAACCCAGTGTTTCAAACATGGGGAAATCGAAGAGAGAATTATTTCAAAGGTTATTTTCTCTCTCTCTATTTGAAATCCTCCCTCTCTTTAAGAATGTTTCAGTGTCTCTCTCTGTTTCTCTTCCCGCCTTGCTCCAGGCGAATTCCTACACCAATGCACGGCCACAACATTAACATAGATAATGTTGTTATGCACATACAGTAGCAGGCGCTCTGATAAATATGATCGGAGATGACACAACCTTGTTTAGGGCACCCCGTGGGTTAATAGGCAGATAGGACATCTAACGTTACGGCTGAGCGAGCTGTCGGATGTGTGTGTTTACTTCTTTTATTTTTTATATTTATATATTGTAATTAGAAATTGGGACACCAGCGATAAGAAGGCCTGCAGACAAGAAGCGCAGGAAACCAGATGGCTTCACTTATCAGACAGATTCAACCGCTAATGTAATCACTCGGTTAATTGAAAGGGTTAAACTGATCAACATATAATTGTATAAAGAGAATAATAGAGATCGAGGTTTGAGAAAAGTTCAAGGAGACATTTTACTTTCAATACTTTTCTTTCGCAATTAATTGTATTTTAGAGCTAGTTGTTGCACATTTCATTTGCATTGGATACAAACAAATGAATGTCTTAAGGTAGGCTAGGTAATTAACAGGCAAAAGTGTCATGTTGATAATTATTCGATATTTAGCTGTTGTGTCTTTCCATAAAAGTAAAACAATTGAGGACATTTACTTGTTTCAAAGACGTTTAACATTGTGGTTTTGTTTCTGTTGCTTGAGTAAATACGATTGTAATGCTACTTCCACAACTGAAATGTATACAGCTAATAATGACCAATATAATCAACCAAATGTAAAGATAAAAAGCTTACAAGCAAGGAATATCAATAAACTAAGTATTACCATCAAAACAAATCTGACATACTTGATTTCTGTGTTTTTTATCCTCTGAAAACAGCCTTTTATCAGTGTTTGCTTTACAAAATCATGGAAAATTCCACTTTTAGTCTAACATTTCCACTCTAAAAATAAACAAAGTTTGACTAGTTTATTTATGGTCAGTTGAGGCCTTTACAGAGATGAAAGCACAACAGCAACAACAAAAATAATTGTTTTCCGATAAGAATACATCATACATTGTTCATTTTTTTAAATTAATGCTTGCCTCCTTATTGTAGCATTGAAAAGAAAGAAAAGCTTTTGAGAAATGACTAAACAGCACATTGGAGGTTGTCTCTCAGCTTTATAACTAAGAGTGAACAATGGAGCTTGAGTGAAAACGGGGACATCCACACCACTCATACTCTTTTAGTAAAGTTTTGGCCAAAATGAACCAAATTCAACAGCTGACAGAAGGCTTTCATACGAGTCCGTCAACACTAATGTTTTTTGAACCGTTTCCTTATATCTCCTATTCTTTTTCTAGAGAGGTGCAACTACTGAAATGGTGGATTGAGGTAAAGTGCTTTTCAGGTCTATTAACCATCAAAACAGCACACAGTAATGTTACCGGCACATCAGTAGCAACACAATAAACTCTACCTGAAGGCCCAAACAGGACTTTGGCAGCACTCTAAAATGAATGAATATGTAAAAAATAAAAAAAGGGGTTGTTTTCATTCTTCACTTTTCGTATCTTTCGGTCTATACCTACAAAAAATCTGTCTGATGTTTGCGTTCTTCTTTAAGTTCAAGATCAAGGCGGACACAAACATGTAATTGTACCCGCCCACCCAAACATAAACACACATACACACATAAGTGGTGCTTTATGCATATGATAGAATGAACACATTTATACTTGAATCAATAAAGGGAATCAGCTTTCAGGCATTCAATATTTGACACACCCACACACACTCAAAACAGAAAACATACAAGCATGCTTCAGAACACCAGGACCGGAAAAAACATCACCACACATACAATTACAGACGACAGGAGCAGTGACTATAAGACATAAAAAAATAAACATAAAGAAAAAGAGCAGAAACACACACACACACAAAAACATACACAAAAAACAGAGCCAGGGCTTAGAATAGTTGCGGCCCCGGAGAGATACAGTAGTGGCACATCACAGTGGATCAAACTCAACCCGAGGCCTAAGGGTGTGATGCTTTTCAGGGCACACACACACAATGTACACATTCAACAGAGATTGGATGAACTCCAACATGCTGAAAATACAGTTGACATGTTGTGCAATACCGTAAAACTGAATTTAATAGCTCAGGATTTATTTGCCTCAATCACTGAAACAACCGGTGTATAGTTGAGACAGCGCTCTCTAAGGGACTGGCCGTTAACTCCTTTTGCTCAAAAGATGGAAAATAAGATCAAGTTGTTTATTCAAACAAATATAATTAGACTATGCAATACCGTATTATTTCCGAATCATCAATTTGATACTCGTCTGAAATGGTTAACAATGCTGGTACAATGACATCCAGCATACGGACACACTTTTCTTTATCCTCTTAAAAGAAACATGTCCATCAACAAACCTTTTTGACATAACAAAAAGGAAAAAGGTTTAAGAACTGACCTAAAGAAAGAAGGAACATTATCATTTTGTAGCCAGCAAGGTAATGAAAACAAGCAGACCCAACAATATGGTGCGGTGAAAACATTGTTATGTCAGTTAAAGTGCCACACAGTGAGCAAAATATTTAACAAGACACTATTAACAAATTAGCTTATTTTTCATGACACTTCTTTCAAATTTTATGGATCGTCTGAGCCTTACAGTACGCACTTCAGAAATATAATTAATTAAAGAATGGAAAAATATTAAGGTTTTATGGCCGCTTCAGAGGTAGGGGGTCAAAACCATACAAGTACATTTGAATAAATTCTGCGTTGGTCCTTGGTTGTTTATGGTTTCCATATAATTAATGAAATGTGGAGAATCTAACTTATCTATTCTATGTGAGGCTAGCTATTGACAAAAGTTATCCGCTAACTAATACGAACTCCATTTCATTAGTCGATAAAGTACCCACATGTGGCGACTAAAAGGGAATCCGCGTCAGTTTTTATTGACATTTTACAGTATGTTATGGGATAATATTAAACAACATTTTAAAGCAGACTAGAACTATAGAATAATTGTCCTAAAGGCGCATTGGAACTTGGAATTGCAGAGACGGCCTGTCTTCTCTACTGTGTGCGTTCTGCCCCAGAAAGCTGTACTATAACGGTTCATTCATTCACTAACACTAGCCTGGAGCTGATCTACTTTTCACTCAGCATCTCACTCTCAGTGTGTGTGTCTGTGTGTGTGTGTGTGTGTGTGTGTGTGTGTGTGTGTGTGTGTGTGTGTGTGTGTGTGTGTGTGTGTGTGTGTGTGTGTGTGTGTGTGTGTGTGTGTGTGTGTGTGTGTGTGTGTGTGTGTGTGTGTTTGTCTAGTTCCAGGGCAAAACGAACAGAGGAGGATATGCTGCTCCCAGTCCCAAACACTGTGTGACAACATCACAGCAGGATGAGCAAATACCACAGAGCCATCTGTGAACTTCAGGCCAAAGTGTTCACTCCGGCAATGTTTGCACCGTGTTTAGTGTCGGAGTTAAGAAAACAATATGAAACATATTTGGATGACCCCGCTGATCTAGTTGGTGTTTAGATTGGATCCCTATATCTAAGGTCTTTGCAAAGCTTGTCATTCATGACATTATTTCTGCAAATGTAAAATGTTTTAAATACTGTTTCACTTGTTTTATGAAAAAGGAAGAACAAGGCAGATCACATTACTGGTCAAAATCTTCAAACTAGTTATGACATGTTAAATAATACCATCTTGCTCATCAAGGTTTCCCAGTTTCATTTTTTAACTTAATTTGTGGCTCGTCTAATTGCTATAAACAAGACCGTTTTTTGCTTAACTGAACAATCTTCCTTACAGTTTTTCTCAATCGCTAAACCCACTATTTAGAATCAAAATTCCTTTCATCAAACACAGCACAGCCATCGAAACAGAAAACCATTTCTCTACAACAGTATACCATTTATCATTGATATCACACAAAATGCAGATGCTAAGCAGTGTTTTGCAAAACAGATCACACAATTCTCTAACTGAAGTTACAATTCTCTACACAAAGATCAAAAATCTTTTGTGTAACTCATGTCTACAAAACAAAAATAATCTTCTCACAGTGGATAACACTTCCTCATAAACTTAGACCATAGCTACACTAATTGACACTTGATGTGCAAAATATTAACACTTGTTATCAGTCAATCACCCCATTGAAAAAGGTAACTCCATGGAATGTACTGTATACCTTACAGTAATGATGTTACATTGAAAACATTTACATGATAGAATTTGCATGACTGTACTTAAAATATTTTTTTAAATGGTGCCGGTAAAGCTATAATAGTGTTGATATGACTTGCATAGCTCTTTGAGATGTTCATATGGGGAGGATTAGCTATAGCTGATACAACATTTTTACAGTCAGTAATTGTGGTCTTTTCCTTTTTGCACATTGAGAAATGTTTTTTTTTGTATTGGGGTGAATTGAGTACTTCACTTCCATCTAAATGAATTGCTCACAGCTGACATCAATGAATTTCCTATAGTAATTGTAATTAGTGAGAATCCTATAAAAGACCTCCCTCACTTCAGTAAGATGTTTGTCAAGGGGGATGTCGACACGCAAGGAGATATTTCCCACGCTGCCTTGCAAGGGAAGACATACGCTGTGACGTAGATGAGGCTATGTGGCCAGACAGACGGTAAAGAGCAGATCAGTAAAGCTATATAGATCTCATTCTCTGCTTTACTGCTGATTTACATCATTTTTTTTCCAGTG
Source organism: Notothenia rossii (assembly GCF_949606895.1). Taxonomy (NCBI): domain Eukaryota; kingdom Metazoa; phylum Chordata; class Actinopteri; order Perciformes; family Nototheniidae; genus Notothenia; species Notothenia rossii. Next base: position 57,642,957 of record NC_136907.1, on the reverse strand, counting down.
TATTGCTATTCATCTTTTGTTTCTGTTACGGTGCTCTACTGAAAATGAGACATAAAAACAATGACATAGTTACAGTAACACACTGTTTTTCCTATATGTAAGTTTGTTTCTCCCAACTTGTCAGTTTTCCGTTATGAAAACACATTTGTCTCATTAGAGGACAATTTGTTCTGTTTCGATCGACTTATTCTTTTTTGTGACCAGTATTTTCAGTTTTGGTCATGTAAGTGCATTTTGCAAAAGATATTCAGAGTTATGGCAAGTGTGTTCCTGTTTAGATGGCTATGTTCTTGTTTTGAAGAAATGAATTTTGATTCTAAATAGTTGGTTTAGCAATTGAGAAAAACTGTAACCCTTTTATATCCCGCAGATAGCTCCAATCTTAAAAAATCAATATGTAACAAAGCGCTGGTTTCCTTGACAAAATGCAACAGGATTACTCCATTGGTTTTCTGGATTAACCTCTGTGGCAATCAAACGCTTATGCTACTTACACATTTTTGCATTTATGATTTTTGCAGATAAATTGCAAAGGGTCTAAGTAAATTGCTAACGTCAGTGTAAAAGAAAACCACAGTTGCTTAGATTAACCGTAAAGTAAATAAAGTAGTTGAGTTTGGCATTTGGCGAGATGCTGTTATATGTCCTTGATAACCTCTTAAATCTAAACTTGTGAGCAAACACCTTATTGACGACACATAAAGACCTCAAACCAGTGGGGTAGGTCCACAAACCAAACCTTATGTCACGGCACAAAATGCGAACATCTCTTGAGCTTGTGTTAACCACAGACGAGATGAGGGCATTGGAAGTGCAAAAATGCCAACTCATTTCAGGGTTTAAGGACTCATTCCTGTATATGTAAGTTTCCATATGCCTGTGTGTGTTGCGCTTGTGTGTCTTCGAAATCCCCCAAGAGAGCCTAATGTTTAATTTGGCGACTCAGTGGACTGGGACAAAGTACTGACAAACTGTCAATCCACTCTTTGTTCCCAGGCAGCCAGGTGGGCTATCTCGTATCACCACTTGTCTAGGAGTGTGTGTGTGTGTGTGTGTGTGTGTGTGTGTGTGTGTGTGTGTGTGTGTGTGTGTGTGTGTGTGTGTGTGTGTGTGTGTGTGTGTGTGTGTGTGTGTGTCATCATCCTGTCACCCACAATCAAAACATTTACACCACAATAGCAGATGCAGGCAAACCAACAATTAAACCCTGTACACAAATAAACTATTTATGAATTATGTATTGAGGAAGCGTGCACGGCGAGGCGCTGTAATTTGTTGATCACCGCTTTATCAGGCTGAAAGGATTTCCTATGAGTCAGGGTTTTTGTGGAATAGAGCAATTTGAAACCAGAGATCTACTGTAACTGTCTGTTTTGTGTCGGATATATTGTTTGGTTTGTGTGTGTACTTTTGCACCGCTGTGGACTCTTGGGGGGGAATGGAGATGCGTCTGATGACTCATTCGCAGAGACAGACAGGTAGGGTAAACCTGCAGAGTAGACTGACAGGAGAAGAAGAAAGGAGGCAGGAATAAAGGGAAATAAATTAACAACGGTGCTGACTCACTGCATTAAGCTTTCAGCGGGAGATCCAACCACATTAGGGGGCTGATTAACAACGAAACATTACAGTCAATTCAAGGTAAATTCAAATGGAATTGTAACGAAGGTGGCTTCGTCACTGTTGACTGACGGCTTCGGGCTTTGTATATTGCACATGTGTTTTATTTTGAAAAGTGTTCCCTTTCCCCATGTCTGATGCTGTTGATTGTGTGCACCTGGTGCCCTGTGTTGTCTCCTCCCCCCTCACCTGTGTCTTGTTGGGTTAATTAGTGTGGGTATTTAGGCTCTGTGTTTCCTGTTTTGTTGGGTGGTGTGTGAGATCCTTATGGCTGCAGGATGTGTTCAGGGAGAACAGCAGGATTGAGGCTGTGAACTATGTGTCTATGATTTTAATAAATGCCCACACCGGGTTGTATTTGGGACGTTTTGCCTTTGCCTCCTCGCTTGGTCGGGCCGCTCAATGTTCAGCTTCACAGGAATACAATACAAAAGACCCTAACGAGTGTTGTATTTGTTAGTATCACAAAGCAAACTGATCTCACACCAGCAGCACTGCAGATCTTTCACAAGTCCAGCTGATGGATACAGTAATTACCACAGGAGCTGATTAACGATGGACAACGCTGTTCAAACTCAACGGTCTATGTAATTGATTGCATGATTTATCTCTCCCTCACTCACTCTGGCCGTTTCTCAATCTCGAGGAAACTGGCTTCCAAAGATGCTACGTCATCGAGTACCGCCGAAGGACGGTTCCAATCTCCAGCATACTTGGAATTCCACAGAGGCCGCGTCCTTGGTTTGGCGGTAATTTCGAGGCTGCACATGGGTAGACTTCGCGTCCATAAAATCCCCACAATGCTTTGCGCATGGACCAATTTCCCCAAATCTGTGGCGGAAAATGTAAGGCGGGGCCTCTCATATGAAGCAGACCTGCACACTTGCTAGCCTGTTCCACTCTTTGTTTTCCGAATGCCAGGAAGGATTCTTGCCTAGCTTCTGAAGCAAGTTACTCATGACATGTGCTACCAAGCAAGCATACTCGACATTGAGAAACGGCCTCTGTGTCATCTGTTCTTTACTTACAGCAGCTTGTAAATAAAGTTTTCTGTATAATATAAGTCTGTATCAGTGACGTGCGGTGAGGTTCATGGCTGGTGAGGCACTGACTCTTTCAGAGTCAGATTTACAAATATTATATTTTGACCTTAATCGAAATATTCGGCTATTTTCAAAAGCTTTTTTAGTCTGATGCTTCAATTCATTTTAAACAGACCGTTCAACAAGAGGATACCCAACATCTAAATATTGGATTGTTCTTTCTTAGTAAGATCCCATTTTCATTACAATTGTGGTCTTACCTTGACTTGAAGATGAAGTCCATGCTATCCCTCTGGACAACAATCTCTATTACTTTTTTGTAAAAGTCCTCCTTATCTTCCTGTAATTTGAAAAGTCTAGCTTGTTGTTTGTGTCTACCGTCTCTGCGTAGAATAACAGTAGCAACAAGAACCTGTGGGCTCATGTGCGCCCCCTTCAGTGCGGCAGAGGTTATGGCTGCCTCCCCTGGTGCTTTTTTCATTGCCGTTGTATGATGAGACCAGCGAGCCTAAATATCATATATGTGAAATAAGTTATTTAGAGACTATGGATGGCGAGGATAAATGTAATAAAGGGATCTACAAACATTACATTGGTGACATACAGTGAGATGGTAACAGGCATGCGCTTAGTGCCCGCGCTCCAGCCAGTTTCTGTGGGCGGACGCATTCTGAGGTGAGGCAGAGCTCATCTGTGCCTCACCTCACCCCACAGTAACTGGGCTTGAGCGCGCTCACAAATTAAGTGCCCGCGTTAAATTATTGCCCGCGCTCCAGCAAATTACTGTGGGCTTACGAGAAGCAGAGCTCGTCCCTGCCTCACTTCTCATCGCTACCCGTAGTTGTAGTGGAGCTCGGCAAATTTGCTGATTTTGACTTTAAAAAGCGATTGGAATCATACATAAAGCACATTTACAACACAGATCAGTGGAGACATTTGATTATTATTATTACTATTTCGTTTTTCTTTAGTTGTTTTTCCGTTACATTGGAGTATGACAGGGGAGGCTCTGCCTCCCCTGCCTCCCCTGACAGCACGTCGCTGGTCTGTATGCTCTACTTAAGCAATAGCTCACGACAGGCCGTGGTATATGCTCATTATATCACAGCTAAGGGGCGTGGTTCGGCCCGACGCGAAGCGGAGGGTCGACAACCCCCTTAGCTGTGATATAATGAGCATATATCACGGCCTGAAATGAGCTATTGCTTTTATAAAACGGTTACCAAGTGTGGCAATATGAAAGAAAAATACACACTCTAATTTAAATAGTTTTTATTTGTAAATAATGATGTTCAAAATGAAATAGTTCCTCCGTTGCCTTCTGCACAAAACATAGTGCAAGGTGGTTGCTATGCAACAACACTAACAGCAAGCGAACATATTAGACAGAGAGCGTTGATCCATTATTTGGCTGTTTATTTACATTAATGTGTATGTTGCTGTTTATTGTGCATCCACTGAAAAACTGTCCAGCATCAGCAACATGGCTTACGTGGTCACTTGTATATGTTGAGGTTGTTCGAGGCTGTTGCTTGGTGTGGCGAGAATATTGCTCCACTTTCTCCGGTCCCCGAGATTAGGCTTCCAGTAGCTCTGGAGAGAGCTTTCGCACCTGTGGCCACTAACGGTCATAATTTCTCTGCTTTGTTTCAAGACCCGCATCAGAAAGCTTTTGAATGGTGGTACTTTTCCAGTTGGTTTACCTGCTCTTCACGTAGCTCTGCATGTCGTAGTTTAGGTGCTTTTTTTTCTGGAGATAGGCACTGCTCAATCCACTCATCCATACTATAGTAAGACCCCCCCGGAGGTCGAAATTAATCTTAAATGTTTCCATTTTATGCTTTGTAAGTTTGTTTCGTAACGGAAGAAATTTAAATATATTTATAAAACTGACAAGTCAAATCAAGCAATCTGATTGGTCGATAGCGTTTTTGCGGACCTCTTTGATTACAGATTTGAAAACATCGTTGCTTGCTTTAAAAGTAGCACAATTCATTATGTTAAACCTTCAAAAGTATCTAGATATCCCTGCCCTAATACCAAAGGAACTGCACACTGAATATGTTTTGCCGTTTGATGTCTATGTCCAGACCGCTGCGTAAAAAAGGAGGGCTTCTGCCCCGTTACTTCTCCGCTGCTTTCTTGTTCCAGTATGAAAAGCAAACTGCAAAAGCCCAACGGTATACTGTTTTTCTCAGAGGCGGAGGGATACTGACTTGTTGTGAAAAGTAACTTACAATTCTACCCGTGGTATACGCTCAGTATATCACGGCTAAGAACCAATCAGATTGCTCTATTTGACTTGTCCGTTTTATAATGTGATATATAGCTATGTATTGTATGTGGTGATTAAAGAGGACATATTATGTTCTTTTTTAGGTTCTTTTTTTTTTGCATCTGCTGTTTACATGCTTTATGTTTCTCATACTGCCTGTGCTGCAGCACCTCTTTTCACCCTCTGTCTGAAACCAGAGCCCAGTCTGCCCAGTCTCCGCAAATGAGCCGCTGACGTCACTCCGTCTTCTTCTGCTCCGGGTTTACTGGCAGGCTGCAAACAACTTCACAGCGTATACTGCCGCCGGAAGTCCCCGGCCGGAAGTCCCCAGAGTTGGGGACTGGCTTCAGTAGAAGCTGCTGGGACTCCCAGCAGCTTCTACTGAAGCCTTCCGAGTAAATTGCCAGAACGCCGACACCTCCTCATCTCCACCCCTCCCATGTTTTTGTTTGTGTTGCCATAAGTTATTCTCTCTCCGTTGGTAAGCGGGGCTAATGCTAATAATGCAAATGCCAGCAAATGCAAATGCCAGCAAATACAATGGCGGCTTCACAAAACTTTTCAGAGTTTTACAGGACGTGGTTTGCAAACCGCCCAGCCAATAGAAATTGGTACTTTTTCCTCCCCAGGAAAGTACCACCTCTCTAGCAGGCACTAAAAATGGGGGTAAAAGTTCCCGGCACTAAGTACTCTTTTTGGTTTGAACGCAAAATAAGAGGTACTAACGGAACCAAACGGGAAAAGTACTCCGGTGTGAACGCGCCTAATGGGATTTTAGCCTCTGACCATTTATGTAAAATAACACCTATAACACACAGTAGAAAAAGGAAAACCCAAAAAAGCATAATAAAGCCCTTACTATTAATTATGATTTTATACTTCAAGTTTGTCTTTTTCTTAGATGCAAATACTTAATCTCAATAGGGTTTTTGCCATTTTTAAGTTGCAATAATGTATTATTCTATATCAAGCATGTTCAAAAAGTTGTGTTAGAGTTTTGCTTTATCTACAGTTTAGAAGTTTTACAGTTTGATCTCAAGGGAGAAGTGTTGAACATTATTAGTTGATATTATATATTCAATATTTACACTACATTTTCAGAGCGACTCTTAGCTTGGTTCCTTTTGTAGACTTGAAATACTTAAGACGGCCTCAAGGTAGCTGAATTGAACAGAACAAAGGTCGGCACACATGCATATTAAGAGTTTTTTACAACATTTTACTTTTACCCTATAAAATGTGTGTGTGTGCGTGTGCGTGTGCGTGTGCGTGTGTGTGTGTGTGTGTGTGTGTGCGTGTGTGCGTGTGTGCGTGTGTGTGTGTGTGTGTGTGTGCGTGTGTGCGTGTGTGTGTGTGTGTGTGTGTGTGTGTGTGTGTGTGTGTGTGTGTGTGTGTGTGTGTGTGTGTGTGTGTGTGTGTGTGTTATGGCATGGCTGACTGACTGGCCCACTGAGGCTGGTAGAGATGAACGAAAGGTCGGGAGATGTCACGCGGAGCTGAGAAGCACAGCACACGGAGTCCATCTCAACCCTGTGACTGAGTATGGATCAGAGGTTCTCGCTGTGCTTATGAGCATGAAATAAAATGAGGTATTTTATGATCGTGTCGGATCCAGTCTAGCACAAATCCTAGTTTGGGCTAGCGAGGAACATTTCCAAAAATGATTGGCAGCCTGAAGGAGAAAATGTGTTGGAGTGCATAAGTGCCTGTGTCCACAGTAACGCGCCTTGATTTGCCAGACTATGTGGCTTGACAAATCAGCTATATTATGTTTTTTTTACTACATTATGTTATCTTTTTCAGGATAAAGGGATCATTAGGGGGCCAGCTGCAGACAGTAAAAATGACCACACAGCTTTCATCTATGTGCCCATGCTGATTTATATCTCTACATTGAGTCCATCCATTACATTTTAATCCATCTGAGACAGTTCAGGGTTAGGTCACCTTTTGCTGGATTAGAAAAGCACAGAGATAATTGAAAAAAAAGATGCAAAAAACCTTGACATACTTGGATGTAAGAGTGAAATACAGGATGGTTATGCTGGGCAATTTAAGCAAAAATTATATTTGATTCAAAAGACGTATTCAACCTTTCTTTGAAAAGACCCACCCATCCGCCCATACAGGATCACATGTCTACAGTTTTATTTGCTCAGAATGTATTCATTCAATGTTTCTCCAATTTAAACAGTAGCATTTTCTCTGTGCTGTAGCAAATGCTATGTTGTCTTTGTGTGGAAAAAGCCAGAAGTGTGTGTGTGCTGTGGTAATTCCTTCTCCTCGCTTACACAGTTGTTTGTTTCCTCCACTTTTCGCACCGAAAAAGGAAAGTACCCATTGTACAAGATAACGTGATAATTGCATAAACAAGTATATGTTTTTGATTTAATGATATCCAAAAATGTCCATATATATGACATGATACATTTCTCTACCACTAAAATCAGACAGGAAGTAGCAACAAAACAACAATGACAAACTACGAAAATATACATGTACTTGTTCGAGACAAATAAGAACATCTATACCAAATACTCAACACACCGTGCCAACATTAACACTGGGCAAGCTCCACGACTAACTTCACAAAGCACCTTCAGATATCACCAGGAAAGACAGACAATGGAGACAAATGAATGACCAGAAAATCAACAGATAGAAAAATTGATGGAGGGATGGTTGGATAGCCAAAGGACAGAATGAGGAATGTTTATACAAAAAAGAAACAGAAACGATATTTCTTTAAATGGCAAATAAGTCATTATTTACTTTGTTACTTAAGACTGATTTTATTTTTTAAAGAATGCAACTTGTCTCTAATTGTTTTCAGTTAAAGCATGTAATTTAATGTTATGTATATTGATGTCGTTTTATTTTAATTTTATTGCCAGTAATCCAATTTAGAATCTTTATAACGCCATGTAAAATGGGTGACGATACATATGGGAACTGTCATGAGGTCATTAACATCTGACATTGGTGTCATATAGAGAAGATGGAAAGAGTCAGTGAATGAGACAGGTTAGATAGATAGATAGACAGAATGTATGTGTATAAAGAAATAGTTGGATTACTTTGTCATTCTTTGCTCGGCTTGATTTTGATTCCACACAAGGAATTCTGGGTCGTACCTATCGAGGGGGGACAGGCAGAGAGAAACAAGAGAGGTATATGTTGGCTGTCTGGCAAGAAATTATTCAATAACCGTCATAAAAGTAATGATCAGTAAATATAAATCAATATATAGCCACTACACTATCTTTCTCTCTCAACATTTGGTTATCAGGCAATGGTGGAGGAGGTGGGCCGGTGAGGCGCATGCATTTAGAGCGGGTGGTGAGGAGATGGTGGGTATGTTAGTTAAAGAGAGGGTCCTAGGATACAAACAGACCATTTTAGAGCCAATTATCAAAATACCTTTAATGCTATTAATGCTAATCGCTCAGACATGTCATACTGTTTTGAGCAATACATCAAGTTACTATGAGATTGGCATGTTTGCAACCGTGCTGGTGACTATAGATGACAAAACCCTTAAAGTGTATTTTATAAAAAAAAAAAATTGTCATTGAAAATGACTAGCTTTATCTCAGAAAAGCACGGCTGAACGACTAAGCTAAATGGTGAGTAAATTACAAGCTAAGCTGTTACGCCTGTAGGGTAAATTTAGACAGGATACAAAATATCTACATTTGCTATATTTTGAAAATCAACTGAGAATTATCTATGAAATGGTTGGTTACCTGAACATGTTTGTATTTAAAAAATGATCACTAATGTCATATTAAGGTCATTTGTTAATTGTCAGTAAAAGTTCAGTTTTCTTAATCTGCTTTTGTTTTTGATATATCACACACCCATAAATTACACATAGATCATGCCTAAGGCATGCAGGCATAATCTAATATGAATATGGTGTTAGTGTTAAGAACTACATTGACCAATTGGTAAATATCTGTTTGTTTAGAGGTTGGTTGTAGTCTTTTTTCTTTTTGTCACAAATCCTATAATAAGACCAAAACCAACAATTGATTTAATTGACAAGTATTTATTTTATAATCCAAACTGATATAGCTTGTTACCACAACAGTACAGAGGAGGTTTTGAGTAGTTTGCCAGGTGTTTATATTTCTCTCTGTCTGTCTGTGGACAGAATTTGTCTCCGGGACCCTATCATGGTTTGAGTTTGAAATGGGCGTAGTCCAAGCATGGTGGATGAAGGGACCATTGGCTGGCACTTAATGCCAGTGCACTAACTTGGTGTCAAAAAAACTTTACAAGTGTGTAGTTGAGAGACAAATGAAAGCCCAGTTCGAACATGGGTGTGCTCCGAGCTAGGGCCTGGAAGTAAAATGCCCTCCTGCTTTAAGTAGAGCAATGTTTTTGTTGAACTTTTTCAATCATATAGCCATGATAAACAATTTTTTCCACCAAGGACAATCTCAAAACAATATTGATAGGGAAAAAGGGGTATAAGTACGCCCATTTGAGATGGACTGGAATAGAGTACCAAGTGGGCAATAACTTTTAACTTAAAATAGTCCCCAAAAAACTGCTATGATTGAATTATACATTACGTAGGAATACATGGTATAAGGTCTGATAAAGACATAGGAAAGCCAGAATATTGAAAGATGGACTCACATAACATCGTTAGTTTTGGTCTCTTGAAACTGTTACATTTGACTAATGCAGAAACCCAATGTTCATATATAAGTTAATATATATATATATATATATGTTTTAATCTCGAGGGACCCTCCCTTCAACATAATATGGACAAGTAGCATATTTTCATTCCTACAGTGGAAGCACTGCATGTTATGGAGGTAAAGCACAATGGCATGCATCATAAATCAGTCCTTTGAATGTAGCAGTGCAGATGTGTTGATGCTGGAAGCTACACAACAATGATGCTGAAGCTCAAGATTGAACAAACAGACAATGTGGGTGCAATGTGCACAGAGAAATAAACACTTGGACAATGGGTGAAGGAAAGAGCCATGGCAACTACAACAAAGTCACCTATCCTAATGACACAGAAACATTTCTTTAAGCTTCCAAATGTGACCATATAATAAGCCGTTCAGCACAAAGTGACTTCGTCCTTTGAAATATGACATTTTAGAAAAAAAAAAATGTCTGCTTAAACCTGAGCTGAAATATCACAAAGAGAGACACTTCAACTTTAATTAGGCTGCTTATATCTGTGACAGCATGTCTGTGCAGTCATAGGACAGAAAAAAAAGACTAAGAAAGAAAAATCCATGACACAATTGGAATAGTTTATCAAACTTGATTATAACTAGGACAAAAGAATGATACAAAATCTACTAAAGCGGCTCTGTATACATCTCTCTGTTGCTCTTTTTTCGTCTATCTGTCACTGTCTCTCTTTCTTTCTTTCCCTCATTCTCAAACACCCACTTTCGTTCTCTTGGTCTCAAAGCAGACTCCATGCACTTCCCGCATTAACGGTGTCTGCCTAATACACAGAACGTTACTGATTGCACTGAGACACTCCACTCCAAACTTTTAAATTGGACCAAAAGGTGTGCGCAGGAATTTGTACGGCAGTGTGAACAAACCCCGACACCAGTTAAACTAGAGAGGACAGTGAAAGATGTGGCGTGATGTGTGCCTTATACTAAAGCCCAGATTCAACCAGCCTTTTACCGGAATGGACCGTCAAATTCAGACAGTCAATTATCTGTTGAAGTGTTACAAACTGCAGTCACCATGCTACAAATTTAAACTTTGACACTCTTCAATTATAAAGCTTAATGTGTATATAATTATGTTTAAACCGGTGAATCTGGCCCTCAGTAAGTTCAGTGAAAGTGGAAAGGGAGCGGAACAAACGGGCTTCATCATCAAGTCAGAGCTGATTGGACATTTGTCTTTTTGTTCTCACCTTGGGTCCTTCTGGATGCTGTCCACCGATGGAGACCGGCCTAGGGTGGCCTCAGGGGCGAGTGCTGGGCCCGACTTGCTGTAAGGCGATTCGGTGGATGGGCAGAACTGCAGAGTGCGGTACGGGTTTCCATAGTCAGCAGCCCCACCTCCTGCGGCAAAGCTGCCTCTCTGAAAGGTTCCCGCGGCGCTCTGGCTTCCTGTTCGCTGCAAGGGGATTGGGTCGACACCAGGGGAAGACGGGGCTAAAGCAGGAAGTGGAGAGTAGGGAAAGATCAGATAGTTGAGGACATCTTGGTACAATTGGTTTGCCACTGGGTTTGATGTAGTCGAGGATTGGCGGGGTGAGGGGGAAAAAAGAAATCGGAAAACAAGTGCCACCACAAGGATGCAAGTACAAAACGACACAATGAGAAAAAGCAACAACACAAATGAAAAATAACAGAAAAGAAAAAAAGTGAGGAATCTAAATAATAAAAAGAACTCGAACGTAAACACAAATGTCAAACTACAGTGACAACTTAAAGCAACATTATATACCTAATAAAACTTAAAAACAGATTAAATTGTCAAAACATTTTGATGCTACACTGACTTTCTTTGATCAATGAGGTTTCCTGATAGTTTCCGGACAGAAGGCTTTAGTTGTTGCTAATTGCTAATAGCTGCTAACAGTAGCTGTAATAAGCTAGTGTTAGCTTGATGAGGGAAGTCGCCAGGAATTGGAGCACTGAGCCCTATTGTGTTAACAACGATTGCTAAGGAGATCTCTAGACCAGTGGTTCTCAACCGGTCAGGCCTCGGGACCCACTTTTTCCTTTGTCAATAAATCGCGACCCGAAATTTTGAACCACTCAAATCTATTCAAGAAAAAATTGCGCTGTAATATATACGCCTTTCAGCATACAATATTAATTAAAGTGAAGTACAGTGCATATATCCCTTATATCCCTTCACAGAACTAAAGAATGCTTTTAAAACAGGTTTAATGAGATGATGGAATCAAAGCTGAACTGTAACACAAAAAGGCACACATGCTGAAAACCCATCCCCAGCAGGGGGTCTGGGGGATTTTTTGAAATACTAACATATAAACTACGTATTCTGGTACGCAGCGTACCAGAATACTTCTGTTGTGTTCTTCTCAGAGCGTACCGTACGCTCTGAGAAGAAAATAAATAAATCTATTACTACCCGACATTTTAATAATATTTGATGCCATTGTTTGTTTTTCACTTTGTTCTGACGGCTGAACTTGCTGCTCCACACAGAGAGGAGTAAAGAGGAGGTAGTCTGTGTGAATTACTTTAAATTGTGGGTAAGGTTAGATAGCTCCCATTGTTTCTGTGACCTGTCAATCATCAAACCGGGGGTCATATTTAATTATGTGTTCATTTTTATCTGAAGTTGTACCCATGGATGTATAAAGAAGAGTGTTGTGTGTAACGCGTTACAAAAGTAACAGAGTTACAGGAATGTATTACTTTTTGCTGTAACGAAGTAATGTAACGCATTACTAATGAAATGTGGGTAATATACTACCCGTTACAATTCTCAGCAACGCAGTTGCAACTAATTTTAACCCGAAATGAAATGGTGTTTTGTTTTTTAAGAATTCACTAACATCGCGAGACATTCCGACACCAGAGAAAAATTGAGTCGGTAGATCAGTAATGCTGCGTTCACACCGGACGAGATGCGATTTTTTGGGGCGGCGCGATTACATGTAAAGTCAATGCAGAGATGCGGACAAATGCGAAATTCGCTCCGACGGCGCGCACGAAGCGGTGGACGCGGTGCGAATCACGCGACTGAGGCGATTGAAGGGGGCCGCGTCGAGCGTCAAATTCACGTGACGCGTTCTCTCGAAAGCCAATCAGCGTTGGGATTCCCTCTGACGTCCCTCTGAAATCCTGCTGTTGATCAGTTGTAAAGATGGAAGTGATGATTGTTGTGGCTGTGAGGGGGTTCCCGGAGATTTACGATACAATGGCGTATATCTACCGGGACCGCAACAAAAAGGAGCTGGCTTGGTGGAGAATAAGAACCCAGAAACGACGGCGTTTGTTGCTACGTTTGTAGGACTTCCACAGAAGGTAGAAAGCAGCAATAGTTGTTATATCCTCCATAGTCAAGGACAGAAATAACCACAACGATTTTGCATGGAAGTGCAAACAACCTCAACTGTCCATCAACGGCGCGGCGCGTCAACGGTATGTCTGTTTTGATTGATGCGATAAAACAAACTGCAAGCCGCGGTGAAACTTGAGCGATTGGAGCGAGGCGAATATTCACATCGCGTCTGGTGTGAATGCAGCATTAGCCTGGTGTTTACGTAATCAGCCGCGGCGATCCGGTGGACTGGCCATCTGTGTGTTCTGGAGAATCACAGAACGGCCGGTCGTCAGCGGCACCGGCCTTATTTTTTTTATACGCCATCATGTAAGTTGCACTGACAGGCGACAGAGGTCCACAGTTTCCCCGCAGCGAGGCTCCCCCCGCCCTCCTGTAGACAGTCCACGACCCCAGTCACTTCATAACACCAAAGATGGATCGCGGTAAACGCTCTAAAGTCTGGCTCTACTACACTAAAAAAGAAAAAGACAAGGCACAGTGCAATGCCTGTAGCAAGTTAATAGCTTGCCACAGGCATAGCTCAGTTAAAACTAGAGAATGCAATTCCTGAAGAAATTGCTAGTGGAAATGATTTATGCTGAAAATCTGATGCTAAACTGCTATGCTGAAATGTAGAAGAAAGTGAAGAATTTAGATTGAAATTATACATGAACACTGGGGGCTTGAGTGTGTGATGAGAGAAGAAAAGAAAGTAAAAAGGCTTGGAAAAGCAGCAGAATATTTGAACTGCAAACTTTTGAACTAACTTGATTGTGAATGATCTGTCGCCATGCCAACGGCATTTGATGGCATCCCATAATACGCTTAGATGCGTTGATGGCTGCATTGTTACCAAACCTGTGAAGTTTTGGGCCATTTGGAGCATTTTCACTGAAGTTATGAGAAAACCATGTTTCATGGCATTGTGTTGCCTTGATCGCCCTCTCTCTCTTCTCTTGATCACCCTCTCACTATTCTCTTGATCACCCTCTCTCTCTTCTCTTGATCTTCCCTTTCTCTCTCCTCTTGATCGCCCTCTCTCTCTTCTCTTGATCGCCCTCTCACAGGAGAACACTTCCCTGTAGGGTTCCTGCCATGTCTCCACTTTAGTTTGACTCTCTCTTCTCTTGATCGCCCTCTCTCTTCTCTTGATTGCCCTCTCTCTTCTCTTGATCTCCCTCTCACTCTACTCTTGATCACCCTCTCACTCTTCTCTTGATTGCCCTCTCTCTTCTCTTGATCACCCTCTCACTCTTCTATCACCCTCTCTCTCTTCTCTTGATCACCCTCTCACTCTTCTATCACCATCTCTCTCTTCTCTTAATTGCCCTCTCTCTCTTCTCTTGATCTCCCTCTCTCTCTCCTCTTGATCACCCTCTCTCTCTTCTCTTGATCGCCCTCTCACTCTTCTATCTTTTCTCTTGATATTCGCATCAAACGGCATATGTTGACACCCCATAATTGACGTAGAGCTGTTGAGGGCAGGACCATTAACAATTATCTGAAGTCTGCTGCTCTGAGCATGTCAGTTGGAGTTATGTTATCATCGTGTTCCATGACACAGGTGTTTATATTTGAGCTAACGACGTGTCATCAGTGATGCAGTAATCAGTGAGAGGAGAGCATTTGCATTGTTCTGAATGAGAGATAAACCTGTTACATGTGAACGTTTTGTTGAAGAACCGTAACAGATATCGGTGAAATTTCAAAGCGTGAAGCATCTCAAGGACCTTGAGTATCTGAAGTGTGCTTTTTGTGTACTTTCGGGTCAATAATGTGGCCTTTTTGGCAGATTAACTAAAGGTGTGGGCTGCTGCTGTGAGGAAATATCAGCCTGAAATTACAATGGGTTTTAATGGAGACATGTTGAAAGTTTTTGTCATTTTGTTTAATTATCTTTGCTTTGCTTTTCAAGCTATGAGATGTTTTCCTACATTTGTCATGAAAAATTATGTCTCAGGAATGTAGGGTTTGGGAATTATGGCAGTTAAAAAAAATATATGAAGGCAAATTTCAAGATTTCCTACACTCTAGCTGTGACATCACGCACTCTAGTTAATGTTAAAATCTGAAGAAAGCCTCTGTACCAAGGTCTGAACAATGTTTAATATCTCTAAAAGTAAGAATCAGATTTAAAAGTTGTGTTACACAAATAATGTCAGAAAGATCTGTAACATTTTAAAGTTGGAATGAAGTTTCTGAGTGAAAGTATGAAGGAACAGTTAGCAGTTGAAGTCGCATAAAGATTTGTTGAAGTCTGAAGAATTTCTCCATTGACTTCAATGGTTAAAAATGGATGAATTATGGATGTATCTCTGGAATTATGAAAGTTATGAATGATTAAAGTAATAGCCATCGATTCCCGACCGAGCTGAACGTTTTGATGTTTGAACGGAGTTTCTGCGATGTTCAATGCGGGAGGAGAAGACTGGCAAAATAATGGGCGGAATAATAAGAATAAAGAATTTTGTGCGTAGAAGAACAGATAGTTGGAATGCTGTTAACAGCATTCCCACTAAATAAAGCATGTATTTTTTTTATTTGTAAAAATGTTAGTTAATAAAGCTTAAAAGAATAAAGATAAATGTGTTATCCAAACGTTTGACTTCTTTCTTTTATTATTTTGGAATCGAAACGGGGATTCGATAAGAACCGGAATCGATAAGCAGAATCGGAATCGGAATCGATAAGCAGAATCGGAATCGGAATCGATAAATTTCAGACGATACCCATCTCTACTGTAGATAGGAGTAGTGGCAGAAATAGACTGTGAGCCCCCTGACCTCTTATTATTTGCATTTAATTTCTGCTTTAGTGGTGCCAAGAAATATATTTATACAAAATCAAATTACCTAAAAGTAATTAGCACACAGTGAGGGTTTGGGGCTTCAGGGCAGTGGCCCAGTTTGCCCAGGTGGTAGTCTAGTCAGATTCAGACGGAGAAAGGAATTGTCTTCTTGTTAAAAGTGGATCAGAAACCATTTGGGCATGATAGTACCACCAGCTTGTGCTGTGGGGGGTGAACTGGGTCAGTCTGTGTGTGTATCTGTGCACGCATGGGCGTAATTTCCACTGGGGACAGGGGGACATGTCCCCCCCACTTTTCAAAATCCAGTTTGTGTCCCCCCCACTTTTCATGTGGTTTTTTTTTTTTTTTACGCAAGTAAAAGTGTCATGGAGGAGCGTCTGTGTGTGTGTGGCAGGAGCGCATTTTGTGTGAGAGAGAGAGACAGAGAGAGACAGAAAAGTTACGGGGGTTGTTGTTAGCATCTGGTGCTAGCTCGGAGCTAACGGAGATTAGAAGCTGTTTCAACAATAAGGAGAGGGAGAGTCCTCTCCTGTCGGACTGAGAGGCTGAGGTAACATCAGCTCAGGGAGGTAAAGGACTCGCTGAGTGATTATATTGTAAACTTTAGTCTAAGTTATCTCAGTGGGTCTCAAACGGTTTGGTCTAAACAAATATGTCCATCTATTTAATATAGTTGTTCAAAATAAGTAAAACAATTATTCCAATGTCATTAAAGAATTAAAAACACAGTTTGAAAGGGGAGTGATTAGTAAAATATGCATAAATAAAAAGAAAGAATGCAGACTAGCTAAGATAAAGATAGGAGAGAGGAGTATATCAATGATGTGTTATTGGTTGTGAGAATATTTTAATGGTTTTTGGAGTATTGAAATATATACAAGTCTGTTTCATATGAGTGTTGAGAGCTGTATCCATAAATCTCTTAATTTGTGCACCAGATTGATGCATTTAACTTCAATTTAAAGAAAAAAATCTTACCGGGGGTGCATGCCCCCGGACCCCCCTATAGGATGTGAGATCATCACAAATAAAACAGGTTCATGGATAGATAAGTTTGCACACTCATTATATACACTACACATTTTTCTTGGATTAGTTAACACCATAGTCCCTAATATATATGTGTAGAAAGACAGGAAATGGAATTAAATCGAGAACAATGTTTCATTGCGGAGACACCCTGTTTTGTGTCCCCCCCACTTCTCAAACCAAAGTTACACCCTTGTGTGCATGTGTGTATTTTGGTGTGTGTGTGTGTGTGTGTGTGTGTGTGTGTGTGTGTTTGTGTGTGTGTGTGTGTGTGTGTGTGTGTGTGTGTGTGTGTGTGTGTGTGTGTGTGTGTGTGTGTGTGTGTGTGTGTGTGTGTGTGTGTGTGTGCGTGTGTGTGTGTGTGTATGTGTGTGTGTGTGTGTGTGTGTGTGTGTGTGTGTGTGTGTGTGTGTGTTTGTGTGGTGAGCCAGCACAACCTCAAATCCTTTAATCAAAAAAGTGAATCTCAATTATTTTGGAACCTAACCTTGTGTTGTGCCGTCGGCAACTGTGTTAAATGATTTGGCAAGATTGTACTGTCACGAATGTACAAGGAGGAGTGGACCCAAAAGCACGAATGCAGACACAGGATTCAAGTATCAAAAATACTCTTTACTTGAAAAGTAGTATAGTACAAAAATATAATGAATACCAAAAGCACAGGATGGACAGATCCAGAAAAATACATGCAAAGATAAATCTACACTAACGCTTACCTTACAAAATACCTAGAAAAATACTATTACCTGATCTTACCTGACTATAACTATATATGTGAACAATGACCGTAACGATAACTAGAAGAATTTGGATAACGCTGGAGAGTTTGGCAAAAGACACAAGACAATCTGGCAACAAACAAAGGGAGACAGGACACTAGAGGTAAGTGGACACAGGTGGAAAC